>NC_139625.1:41329930-41442430 GCF_964638095.1 Poromitra crassiceps | reverse complement strand
ACTGCACCTTTAGCTGATTTGCACCTCGAGCTGTTTCGGGACAATGGAAACTCAAACGTTCATTTGTTTCTGTCATGCAAAAGGAGCTGCACATCTCCAAGTATCTGTACTTGATTTGACCCATAATCCTATTTCATTGTCCTCCCAGTCATTATCTAATATTTCCACAATGTATTTTTTCAAGTTCCCCTATTTATAGGTGACCTTTTCAGCATTCATCCCAAGCCAGATATCTGTCCAGTGTTTCCACACAATCCATAAGGAGGAAAACTCAGTAGCCTTTTCCTCCCTCAGTCTATCCCTCACTTACGCTTCTCTCTCCCTTTCCTGGTCCCCCTGCCTCCCTCAAAGAAGGTGGAAAGCCCCACTTCGAGGGGAGATTTGAAATTCTAATCAAGTCTTTGGTTTCCTTTTGGATGACCTCATTTTTCCCATTGCAATGGTTTTAGGTGGATTTCACATTACAGCTTATTTTTGCCAAAAGGGTCTGAAGGTAATTTGTTCCATGTTGGTGAGTGGAGGGGACTGCTTGTATAATTAGAATGAAAAACATTCACTAATTTTCTGACCCCCACCGTTTTTAGATTTTGGTCCGAAGATTCAGTGTTGAGATGCTGACATCAGTTTGACCTGTACACTGTTTGAAGGCCCTCGCCTATTCAATAACACCCATTCAGAAATTGTAAGATTTGGTCACTCTTCAGCTGAATTGTATGTCGTCGCCCCGCCCCACAGTGATGATCAGAATTATGAATAATAATATGTATTGTATTGTAAATATTATGGAAATATAACATTTTGATTTACTGTTATAGCCACCGCCTTAGACTGTTCTTTGATCAGATTCTAATTGGATTCTAATTCTAAGAGCTGCGTTTTATTGCTTGCATTACATTCTCATTAACACCTTTGCAACGGTATATTTATAGTCAGATTTAATAGCTTGGATTACAAAACGATGCCCAGTCGATCTCATTTTCATATTATCACTCAATTAATTGGAACATAGATGGGCTGTAAGTGAGGAATTTAATGGTGAGGCTGCACAGGAAGGCTCTGCTCTAAAGCTTCTCATAAAGTGTCTGGCCCAGACGCTCCTCATCCACACCTCCCTCTCTAATGCACCTACTCCTGCGTCTGGGATGCCACTCCACATAGCCTGCTCCTCTCCCCTCCTGTCCACTCTCTCCTTTCCTCTCCCCTTTCCTCTCCTGTCCACTCTCTCCTTTCCTCTCCTCTTTCCTCTCCTGTCCACTCTCTCCTTTCCTCTCCTGTCCACTCTCTCCTTTCCTCTCCTCTCCCCCCTCCTCTCCTCTCCTCTCCCCTCCTCTCCTCCCCTCTTCCCTCCTCTCATCTCCTCCCCCCTCCCCTCCTCTTCCCCCTCCTCTCCTCCTCTCCCCTCCCCTCCTCTCCTCTCCTCTCCCCTCCTCCTCTCCTCTCCCCCCTCCTCTCCTCTCCGCTCCCCTCCCCATCTCTCCTCATCTCCTCTCACCCCTCCTCTCCTCTCCTCTCCTCTCCTCTCCTCTCCTCTCCTCTCCTCTCCTCTCCTCTCCTCTCCCTCACAGGTGACATGACACAGCAGCTCCCTGATAGAAGCTCTCAGTAATCACCTCTCTGTTCCCTTCTGCCCAGAGGGCTGCCTGTGATGTCACTTTCTCCAAAGCTATGTGGAAGTAAACAGATGAAATGGGAAGCATAGGGAGGCAGGTGCTGACCAGCTGCTGAGGTGTCTAGAGCTCACAGTGAAAAGCGTTGACACGGCAGCAGAAATTCCTGTTGAAAAGTGTTCCGTTTGAATGCTGCATCATCTAATTGCATTTCAGCATCTGAAATTATATAATGTAGTGGTTACTGAATAAATCCATAGCTACTGTGACTTTCTCAAGAGATGAACTCAGACATGGTGACTGTGATGACTACTTAATATCTGAACACAAACATTCAAATTTAAACAGAATTAATATGCAGAATGTGTCGACCAGGTCCCATTCCTCAGCATGTGTAATCTTCCTAAGACAGAGGCTGTAAGCTGACATTGGCTGCTATGAATGAGAGAATGTGATGGAGCTCCACTCTGAAGTAAGACAGCTTTTTTCCACTTGATCAAGGATGAAGAGGCAAGAATGGTAAGAAAGTGGGGGTGAGAGGCACCAAAGAACTCTGTCTCTGTTTGCTGGGATGACATCATCTTTCTACTATTCCATACTGTATACAGTGGACTCCTCTTACAGTGATCACTTTGGGATGGGTTAAATTGATTACTATAAGCAAATGATCGTTATAACAGATTTTTTTACTTTATTTCTCATGCAGATATACCATCTAATTGACATTTTGTATATGTATTACATGAATACAGTACATTTAAAGTAATGAAATTGACAGCTTCACCTATTTACTGAATGTTATTGACTTTCAAATTACATACAGTAAGTTAGCCTAGGCCTCCAGCTGTTTCAAACACTCGTGGTCTCGCATAGACAGACAGAGACACTGCAATCTCTCCAAACAGACAGACATGCACCAAGTATCACTGCTGTATCTCATTGGCTCATTTTTGGCAGTTTGTAAGTAAAAAATATATAGAATTGCTGGAGGTTTAAACATTTTTTCCATTGTTCTCAGGTGTAACAATGCCAAAAATGATCACTGTAAGCAGAGTATTGATCACTATAAGTGAATTATTCAAACAGCATGATTCAGAACCAAGGTTTTTGATCAATATAAGCGGTGGATCACTATAACTATAACTGTGATCACTCTAGGGCTAGGCAGATCCCACTGTATCAGAAACACTGCTGCCCTCAGTGCTGGTCCGCGTCTTCCTCCGGCCCAGCATTGAGTCACAAGCTGCCTCATTATAAGACAGAAGAGCCAATGCATTGTTAAAATGAACAGTATGGTGGCTGGAAGTCTGTGCCGTTTTATTAAACCTAGTCTGCAAATGGACAATCTGTGGATGCACAAATATGTCTGAATTCTTCTACAGCATTTGGTTTACCATGATACTCACTATGGTAGGCTACACTGATGACATAATGAACCATATCGGCCTTATGATGCAGCAGAAATGGCATGTCTAGGTTGCTCCCCTCTCTGAATTCTGCTTTTTCGCCACTAATCAGAAACACCTCGATTGGCATTAGCGGTAGTGTCAAGGAAAATTAGTCTTAAAGTGAAGTATGAGAGAAAATTTACTGCTTCATTTTTTTCCGCTCAGGCTGCTAACTGGGCATGAAAAGTAAAACAAAAAAGCAAAACATGACCATATTCCAAGACATTCCCACCTTCCAAAAACAGTGAATGTAAAACCCATTAGATCAAATAGGAATGAAAATGGACTATATACTACAGAATTACGGTTGGAATTACCGTGGTGACAGCCATTATGCTCCTATACTGAAACATGCCCTGCTTCCTATTAAATTACATAATGGAAAGTCATAAGGGACAGAAAGAAAAGTGATTCTTCATCCATGCTGGCAGCCTGTGTTAATTAGGGTAACGCCTTCCATGGACAGGCTCTTTTAGGGCAATAAACATTGCCAATAGTAAGTCAAGTTCATGTCATGCATTATCACCACGGAGGGGAAGCCTACAGTATGAGACTATGGCAGGGTGGTGTGTCCTAGGCACCTGGCCATCACTGATCCCACTCCTTAGACCTGTGTTTGTTTTGGGAGCTCTGGCTACCTCTGACCAGTGGATCAACCCGGAGCTGTGTATTTTGAGTGTCAGAAGCACTTTGTGGGACCTGTGAAATGGATTTGATTCAGGGGCTTAAGCTAGAGCCAGAGGAGGCTCTGCTCAGTGTCACAGCACAGCATAAACACCTGTTGATCTCATAGCACACCATGCGCTGACTGACCAGCCTCTGACTGTGAATAGGCGCGCTTCCAACTCCTCCACTTAAAACTGACTTCCTCTAGAGAATTGCTGCAAAGTGAGCGAGAGCTTTTCAGCAAGTTCCGACTCCTGGAACAATCAATGGTCCATAGTTTATACAGGAAATGCCAATATGGACGAGCAATGCAGTTTGATCATAATACAGAGCCAGTCAGCGCCTACTAGAAATGAGTAGTAGGGAAATATAAGTAAGAGTCGTAACGGTGGACGAAAAATATTGGGAAACTCGAGGCCAAAAAAATTGGAAATGAGGTATTGGGGTTGGCAATAAATACTAGACTTAACTGCCTGAGAATTTTCCCCCCTTTGGAATGTGTCAGACTTAGGCTGGAGTTCCCATGGCTTTGGTGTGAGGTATGTATGAGGAATGGTGCTCATTCCAATTAGACTGTTTACTTTGCCCTCTCCCTCGCGCGCCGCTCCACTGCGCACAGGCGCGTCTGTGCGTAAAAACAAAGCGCGCAAAAAACCGAGTGGACTCAACTCAGCCAATTGGACAAGTTATTTTTCTTTTCTTTTTTTGACATTGTCTCCACACTCCTTACAACTCAATGCATATCACACCCGGATGAAATACTTTATATGGGTGTCACAGTGTGTTACTGCAAAATTTGATCTTGTAGTTTTTTGCATTATGAGTAAGGATAAATCACATTCACTAGCCTATATCTTTTCAGCAGTCATGTTCCACTCAGACATTAGTTTGGTGGCAAATAATAGCCTATTATAGACGCAGGAACTTTGATTATAGGGTTATATAGGGGTTTTGTTTTTATGTCATCCTTATCGATAAGTTCCTTAAGTAGAAACTCTCCGCACATATGGAGTTAGTGCATTTGGTGGGTTGTTTATCATACAATCGGTGAGTAGGCTATAGGCACTTCTGAGCATGGAGTGAGTGTAGCCTACAGTAGATATGGATAAATGCAACTTACTGTTTTCTGTCGGACCATTGATCATGTTGAACTTGTAAATCTCTTTGGCATAGTACTCGGTTTCCGTGTTATCCTGTCCACAACTCTGCTGCTTGTCTCTTCCCAGCTCCTCAATGAGCTCCTTGGTGCTGTTATAAAGGGCCAGAACCTGAAACGGTACTTGATTTGGACCTGTTGTCTGTGGCGGACTGGTCAGCCGCAGTTTACTGAGAATCTGTCCCCGGATCGCCTCTACTCTCTTCTTCTTTATGTGGTCAATGTCCACAGTGGTACAAGTGGATAGTGACAAAGTCATAGTCACACAGTTTGAGAGGAGAAAAAACAGAAGTGCTTTGCCCAGATTCATATTTCTGATCGCTCACCAACTGAGGCTTGTCAATTAAAAATAAGACAAAAAAACAAAACAAAATTCCGATTTGAATCCCAATATCTCTTTTCATTCAAGTCGTGAGAGAGTTCTTTTCTCCGAGGATTCCCATTTTGTCAAGTGCTATGTCATCTTTGCGAAATGCGTTGCATGAGGGCAGCTCCGTGACATTCTTTGAAAACAACCTCACAACTCGTCATCAAAACCTCTTATCCTATTCTTCAGTCCCCGGCTTTGCCACACGCTCAAGCATCGTTTCCTTTCTTCGTTAGTTTACAGAGCAGCGATCTCTGCACCCGACTTCACTTTCTCCATTGCGTTTGGCTCTTTCCATCCCCTGTGCTTGGTGTGTCTCTCCGTAGTCCAGCCTCACACACTCAACAGTCACTCTTTCTCCTCTCACTCATACTTTATAGTCACAAGTAGCTGTGACGTTTTCGATCGAGGGAGGGACTGCAAAGCTATGCAATAAAGGTCTGCCCTATCCTGCAATAAGACCTCATCATATGTTGTAAGAAACTGATTTGGAGAATACAATAGGCTTGAGTTAGCCTGGTATAGGCTTTTTATTTTGTATTTGTTTTAGTCATTAGTCAGTCTTCATTTTTGTGAATTTATATAGCTACTTGTCTGTCTGTTGATTAACGATTATTGTATTGCGCACACACACACACACACACACGCACACGCACACACACACACACACACACACACACACACACACACACACACACACACACACACACACACACACACACACACACGCACACGCACACGCACACACACACACACACACACACACACACACACACACACACACACACACACACACACACACACACACACACACACACACAAGCACTGAAGTCAGAGGAGCCACATGCGATTTTTCAGCACTGGAAATATTAATATCTGCATATTATAAATAAGTTGAAATAACCGTTCGCGCAGCCTGGGAATAGCTAGGCATACCTTTGCAATGTGGAGAGCTCTAAACACAAAAATAAAGCACAAAACAAAAAATTAATGAACACACAAAGTGAAAAGCAACAGGACTGTAACGTAAACACCTCAAAGCGGCTGTTTCATCGCTGGGATGTGGAGGAGCCATTGAAGGAGCACGGGAGCCCCAAGCAGCTCCTGATCCGCTAGATGCTGCTACTGTGCAGTTTCTTCATTAGTTTACATTCCTATCGACATAAAACATACACAATAGCGACATCTAGCGGATCAGAGCGGCTATAGAAACCCTACCTCAGGCAGCTTGTGTTGGAGACTGCACAGGGGAAGGCATGGTGCTGGTGCATTATTAGGCCTAATATAAAACTGTGTGACCCCGACTTTTTTTCTTTCTTTCTCGTTTCTGATTTTATTTTATTTTTTATAACCGATTCCACGCACGTCATGAGTTTCTAATGGCGGTAGAAAAAAAACGCCCTCCTGTTTGACTGGTTAGTGGACCGCTCACTCTCCTCCTGATTAGCGTAACTATGGAGATGGTTGCTATGTGACGCTTGTTGATATCCAGGAAGACGCGGGTGGTTCAGTAGCAGAGAGCAATGGATGATAGCCTTCAACTCGCAGATACTGGAGTTGTGAAAAATGTGAGTGACGTGTGTCTCACAGAATACGTAGAAAGTAGTGGCAGAGATAATGGTAATATACGCGCTTTTAGTGCCGTCGAGAGAGGGTTTAATTTCCTTTGCCACGTACGCTAGTTTACTTAGCTTGTTAAGCTAACTAAGCTAACGTTAATAAGCAAGTAACGCTAATCGTGAACAATACATCACTCTTCAACTCTGAGAACAGTCCAGTAGCACTATTCTTGTGTCATATCACATAAGCTATCTGTAACATAATAGCTAAAGTAGCTGCTAACGTTACTGTGGGACACACGGTAGCGCTTCATAGCCCAGTCTGTGCTTAGCTTAGCTTATGCTTTGCTAACTGCAGGGTCGCTGGGTTTGCTCTTTACATGGCGAAGTCGAGAGCACGTTGCTCCATCGAGTTTTACCAAAGCTACAAAGTCCACATTCTGATTTCTTTCCTGCAATCCAATCGCTATGATAAAGGACAGTTTTCTTATGTCAGAAGCTTGTCTCCTCTGTTCTGACCTGTTGCTGCTGTAGGCCTACTAAAGTACCATTCTACAAGTATTTACATTTAGATATTACATTTCAGAAGAAGTATTTATTTTCCATATATATTTATATTTTATATATATTTTCCATATATATTTCCCATTTTCCTCAGTTATGTTATTAGGCTATGTCTTGACTTTGAGCCATCCTAACTAATTCGGAAGCCATCAGGGCACACTTAACATTCCAACAAGGCCACTTTTTTAGTAGTGAATTGCTTCTTCCATCCAGGTGATGGTACACAGCCACACATCTATGAGTGCCAAGATCAGCACCCCTACACATTTTCTCAATTGTATTGTCCAACTGATCCCAGATCAGCATCCATGGCTGATCAGTGCAAATCAAAGAAATCTACTTTCTATTCAAAAACTGTGCACAGTGGTGTAGTGGTGCCTGGAGAAGTGGGTATACTCTTAATTTATGCCCCCCAACATGTCTGGCCCCTCCAGCAAAATATGTGTTATAACAGTGACATGTAAGATTACTTTTGCATATTTAGTTCAACAACATCTTTAGCAAAACCAGGAATGCGCTTATTTTAGCTGTGTCACTTGAACTCTACTGGTCTGTCTCCTCTAATCTGTGACTCTTGCCTCAATTTGGCTCTGATAAACAGGTCAGTCCATGTATTCAAAAGCAACAGGACTGATGGCTGACTTTTTAAATGTTTATATTCTGTTTAATGCAAAGATAATATATGATAGGCTGCACTGCTGCAAATTATTTAGCTACACAGTTAATCACACAACAATAGATGGCTACATGTCCCTTCACTCTTCTTGCCCTGCGCATCAGAAGGGATTTAGAAGTGGGGATATACTCAATGGCGACTGAGAAATAAGCAGGTATACGTGTATACCACCACTGACTATGGACATTTTCCCAGGTTGCAAAGACAGGACGAAGGGCTCGCCTCGCAGTAGACCAATCATCCTTTGAGGAGGCTCGTCACATAAGGAAGTCCTCCTTATCTGCTTCCATGGGGGAGGTATGAGATCACCTGATCATTGAGAATCAGTTGCATGGTATAATTTCACCTTGCAATGAGGATTATCAACATGCATTTTGGTTTTGTCTTATGCATGAATCCAAGGATGAGGACGAGGTAGGTTAGCATGAATAAAACAGTGACTTTGCATGGCTTGTGTTGATAAAGCTCGAGTCCAGACAGTAACTTTATACCATTTTCAGTAGTCTTGGATTCATAAACATTGGCAGCTTAACGTGAGTTCTCATAATTATTTGATTGAGTTCCGGCACATGGAATTTGATATCCAGGCCTGTTAAAATTCAAAGATTAGCCGAACAGCTCACATTATGGCTTAGCCAGTATAACCACCGAATTCCAAAAAGCTCTCATCACATCTTGATGTTAGCTTGTTCACACAGCTTGATGGTTCACACATTTGGCCATATGTTATTTCATATATTCTCGCATAACAGGCCTAATTTGTAACTGCATTCTGTGGTAAATTCACATCTATATAGTCTAAACATTAACAGCAGCAGACACAAGTTTCTATTGATGGTATAGAGTTATAGAGGGGTACTTAATTATACAAAGAAGTTTGAGTTGCCTCTTTCGTACTTGAATTGTAAGGCCTAGGCATTAAGAATGCTGACAGTTTAAAAATGGCTACTCTTCAGGAAACCCGAGTAACGTTTTTGTATTCCATTCAAACGCCTTCATTGTCCTGTGTCTATTGCCCTGGGTGTAGCATCCGATGCACTTGCATGCCAAACATGCTTCTAGGAGAAACATTGTCATCAGTATAAACTTTGTATTGAACACCCACCATCTCTGGAAAATAGCAATTTTGCAACCACATTTTATTCAAAATAAATAGTTCCCCTTGCAATTGTGGAGTTGACATGTTGTAATTGTACTGCTATAAACGGTCTAATTCAAGCACTTTTCAACCAGCACATCATCACGAGAAGAATCCTTTTGACAATCATCAGTTTGTCTCTGCTCATATTGCATAACATGATGTGAAACACTTAACCTGTATTCGCAGATTTATAGAAATGCCATTGTAACGTTTTCTCAGTGATCTCCTGCTGTTGAGACGTGCTGAAATAAATGGTGCTAAATTCTGACTAGTACTAGTGACAGAACACAACTCAGCAGTGACAGCGAAAAGACCACAAACCATTTCACTCCACCAGTATTGGCATTCATGGAATCAGTCATGTTTCCTGGATTGGCAAACTGTAAACCAGCCAACATTCCCAAAGCAACAATTCCAGCGATGCTTTTGCTGTAGGCTAATCTTCCCAAATTAGGCCAACTTCCCTAATGTATGAAGCAGTCTTCTCGCGCCCTCTCTGACCTGCTGTGCACATGTAATACATTTTTCCAGAGTGTCGTGCGACTGGGTGGGTTTATTTGCAGTCTTCGTTTATCAACCCTGGCCTCTTCTGCCTAAAATACCCAACTGATTGGTCACATTCCTGACATCCTTTTCAACAAAGACTGAATTACTTTTATGGACTCTTAGGGTTTGACTACCGCAAGTTCCTTGCCCCAGAGACCATCAGAGAATCCTGAATTAGAAAACATGAGAGCGAAAGCTAATTGCCTTAACAGCCATAACTATTTTACTACGACTATGAGGTTCATATTTGGTCATGAAGTATTGGAGGCACAGGCTTGTTTTGTTTCTCAGGATACTTGTGGTCTTCTCCATTTTTGTTCGGAGAAAGAACTTTGTCAAAGGATGAGTCATTACACGGAAGACAGGGTTTGTTGTCCTGTTAAGCTTACTTTTGTCTCCCATGATAATTTCCATTGTCATGAAGAAGAAAAAACACGTTCAACCCTCAATTATTTCTGTTGGTGTTGAATCCTATTCAAAAACAAAAACGAACAGAAGAGAAAATACTCTAGGTCTAGGAGAACACACCAATAAATTAATTCATTTATTTTTATTGCTGCAGACGTTTCGGGCTAAATGCCCTTCCACAGTGTGCTTTTTGGCAAACACTCTGAATCAGTCACTCGCAGGTGACATGAACCAATATGTTATTCCAACAGTAAAAAAAAACATCCATTGTCAACAATACCAACACAAGCATGAACTCTATGGTAGTAAGAGATGTTAATGTGACGATCCTCCCACTCTCCTGGCCCAGTCTTGCAGGAGCCTGGTGGTTGAGTGCACCTGGGCCATCTGACCATCGATTGCACTCTCCCTCACCTAAACACACCTTTAATGTTCTTTTGGTTTAATCTAGTTTGTGTTGTTGTTTATTCCTTAGTTGTATTCAATAAATTATTGTTTTATCTTTTACTAGTTGTAACATTGAACACCAGGATTTAATATCACTTCAATAATTATTTGTGTTAATATTGCGTAAAAAGCCACAATTCAAAGATGGGTCTCAATAGAACAACATGAGATGAAGACCACTCCTTTAAAGGTAGTCCCATTCATGGGTACAAAAAAATACTTAACTACATTTACAAAGAACCCTATAATACTAAATACATTTGATGCTTGGCGCGAATCCCACCTACTTTTAGATTTGAATGTTCTGTTTCTCAGGAAGACTCCTCTAATGGATAATCCCGCTCTATCAAACCACATTGCTGATGCAACATTACGAAAGTGGACAGACCAAAATATCCGAACAGTTGATGATTTATATATCAATGATACATATGCTAATTTCCAACAACTAACTGAAAAGTTTAAACTTCCTGCACACAACTTTTTTAAGTACTTACAGATCAGACAATGGATTAAAGAAAAATCTAGAAACAATTTCCCAGATATCCCGAAAGAATCTCCATTTGAGACATATATATGTGATAGATTATGCAAAACCACGAGGGGTCTAACGTCCATTATATATGGTATAATTAATAACAAACTACCAGACTATGATAAAACATCCACAAAAGGAAAATGGGAAATAGATCTAGATTGTACTTATGATGAGGTAGAGTGGGGCTTTTTATTGGAGCAGGCTCAGATTCTATTAATTTCCACAAAACACAGGCAAATTCAATTTAATATACTCCATAGGACATATTACACACCCTACAGATTACACAAAATGGATAGCAATATTTCCCCCATGTGCCCGAGATGTAAAGTTACAGAAGGAGACCTCCTACACATGCTTTGGAGCTGCCCCGTGATTGAAGAGTTTTGGAAGTACGTTATTACATTAACTTCAGAGATAGTAGGCTCTCAAATTGGACAGGACCCAAAATTATGGATATTGGGGGACATGAGCTCTGCTGAAGTGAACCAGTACAAGAAATACTTTATCCTACTTGCTAGTACTGCAGTTAAAAAATGCATACTGATCAACTGGAAATCACAAGTATCTCCATCACAGAGACACTGGATTAACGAGCTCGTGTCTTACTGTACTCCAGAGAAGATACTGTATAATGTAAGAAAGAAACCTGCAACCTTCCAGAAAATTTGGGGGCCCTTTATTGATATGCTACCGTCTCTAAGAACAGGTGACCATAGCTAATTAGCATCTCTACCTGGACCAAACCTAATTTTAATGAATGCTAGAAATTGTTTGTATGTACGTATGTATGTGTGTATGTATGTATGTATGTATGTATGTATGTATGTATGTATGTATGTATGTATGTATGTATGTATGTATGTATGTATGTATGTATGTATGTAGAGATCCATACAAGGGAGATGGGTGGGGGGAGGGATGGGGTTGGGATTTATTTGTTTATTTTGTTTGGTTTGTCTTGTTTTATTTTACGCAATGTGCGTATGCTCAAGCAGAGATGTTTATCTGTAATATTGTCAATGAATGAGCAACTGTAAGATAAATAAAATAAATCTTGAAAAAAAAAAAGAAGCCACAATTCAATTTAATTTAATCCTTCACTTTGTGCAAGCACTAATTGCATGAAATTATGGGGCTTGTTCAGCCTCAACTCTTGATAATGGCAATATACAATGGAGCAGAGCAGCCCTCCTCCTGCCCTGCTTAAAACTGACATTCAGATTTATAAATGGGGTTGGTGAAGGAACCAGCTATGAAAGATGATTTCCTCTTTCATCATAAACGAAAGACATTCTTCCTGAGCACTTTGTCTGCTGCAGACCCAATTTAGTAATGAGAGATGTTGTGACTCCACCCCCCCTACCCCCCTCAAATTCATTTGTCTAGTGCCCACCCTTGTGTGCTCTGAGGAATTCATTCATTCAAGTGCTGGTCTCAGGCTCCGCTCTCAGGATCCGGATCCAAACTCAATTGACTATTTTCAGTACTATTTTCAGAATGAGAGGGAGAGGGTCATTTTTCCTGTGAATCTATTTTGGGCCAGGCGCGTAGCCCCCTGGCAGTTCCCACACTCTGCTCCATGTGTTCTGGTGCTGGAGTCGGACGGCACTGAAAACCATAATAAACAAAACAATGGCCTGCATATAGACAACTTTTCGGCTGCACATACCAATCACTGGTGTTTACATTGAGCTATGTGTCCACTTTGATACTGGAGTATAAGATGAAGCCTATCAGAAGAGAACAATGGTTGAAACAGCCCGCCTACCTTCATCAGAGCCTTTCCTGCATTCCACATTTTGTCTTTGTTTGGGGTTTTGTGTTTAGTGGCATGCTGCCTTTCAGGGTGGCATAGGTTTTTACATGAGTCTTGTCCATGGACCCCCCCCCCCCCCCATTTTATAAAGCACATGATGTAGCTTACTCAACACTGAAGTGTGTACGTCTATTGGTTCAACACTGTAGCCTATAAAAGTGATGAAGACGAAATATTATACACTATACAAGCGTGCTGTTTCTTGTGCTTTGCTCTCTGATTTTGAATCGTAATCACACTTTATATGCTTAAAGGAGAACTAACCTCCAAAACACTTTTTTTCAGCTTTTAACCAATATATATGACTTTGGGGGTGATGTGTGAAGAATTCTGGTCAGAATTTCCACATTTGACACCAAACTGTTGCCATTTTACCATTTGTATCATTTTTCAGCAGCATAACTGGCATAAGCGCCCTCTACGGGTCGAACACTGCTTTTTTTTCTTTTCTCAAATGAATGGGAGATTAGGGGCACACTGACGTCACAGTGCCCCCAAAGACTATGGGATTTCAAGATAATTACTCCCCTACCCCCTCTGTACCCTTTCGGCTCCTCAGAACTCCAAGCCTATTCTTATTGAAGTTTGCTCTTAAAATACTGAACCAAACGTTGTCAAAGTTGGCACATGTCTTAATTATAGTTAGTTTCCCGCTGAATGTGTCATTACTTTATTAATATCTTACCTGAATAAGCTCGAATGATGATGTATATATTATCAGTCCGAGTTGGAAGCAGTTGTCTCCAGCCCAGGCATGCGGGAGAGAGTCGTACTGTAAACCTCATGCACTAGCTCCAAGCTCCGCGGGCGCGCGCAGCAGAGCAGAGCTCTCTGTGCTCTGAGAGTAGAGAGAGCAGTCTGATATTTCCGCAAACAAATATGGTCGCAGTTTAGCGCACATGTAAAATATAACGCTATACTACGACGTGACAACGTGACAAAGCTTCTCTAAACACATCGGCTACTATCATTTCCCTGCATCCCTCCTACTGAGATTATATCGGTAATGATTTTGGACAGACTGAATGCGCGGAGGAGGAGGAGGAAAGATCTGCAGCTGTGCCCTGAGAGACACTCGCCTCGCTCCGACTACTGTGCCTGTTTGTGAAAAGCGTCCTGTCCAGTCGCACCTTCGCAAACAGATGCGGGATTCCCTCAATCCTGTACCCAATCTCAGACTGTATTCTCTAAATCGCACACCAGCTATTTCTGTCTGTTTGTTTGTTGCTCCGTGAGGTTACAAGCGCCCCATGCATGCAGCAGGCTGTTTCGCCAGCCGGGGTCTGGCAGGAGGGAGGAGGCGCAGGCAGCCTGCACTGCGCTGAGAGGAAAAAACTTTTGCACAACTTTTAACAAGAATCACGAAAAGCCCCCAAACTAAAATGAAAAAGGGACTATATGGCAACTTGGACGAGGGAATGACGTAGAGAAATCTCGCATTGTGTTACCCCAGAACGGGGGGTTTGTCGTATTGTGCGGTGTGCTGCTGTAACGAGCCCATGCCACTTTGCTCTCGTAACGTAGTTTAACACACTGCCATAGAGTTACATGGAGAAAAATAATTAAATTTCTAGTTCGCCACTGAATTACCAAATTGATATAACTTTCAACCATTTTGAGCAAAGCTCTTTCCAAACAGGCCACCAGCGTTGGCTAGTTGTTGATATTTATACAGATATGGCCCCTCTCAAATAAATTATTTTTGAGGCAGTAGGCAAACTGTAATGGCGTCGATTTCCGAAAAAAAATCTGGACTTCAACACAGCCAAAGAGTCCAGTATAGACAAGAGCATATGTCATTTCTTGGTTTTTTCCATAGGTATTTTCAAATCACTGTTCTAATACATATCTAGGGGGTTAGTCCCCCTTTAAGAACTGAACACATTTATCTTCTATTTGACTGAATGAACCTTTGTAATGAAGAAACTGTTTGTTATTAAAGTCGTCTCTCCTTCCAGGGCCCCCCACCCAAACCGGCGCGGAGGCAGGGAGGCTGGGCCGAAGAAAGTTCTGGATCTGGTTCTGCCAAGTGAGTATCTGCTCTTGTCAGCGCTGGCTACACACACTCTGGTTCACGCCGGCTTCTCAGAGAGTCGAGGCCGCGACCGGGAGCTGTGGTCCTGTGTTATGTGTTATTAATGAACTCTCATGCTGTTGAATGAGCTTATTTATCAGTGCATATTTGGCACTTGGGCTGTGAATCAACAAGGTTAGAGGCAGCCTGTCTGAGCAGGCAACTCTCCATTCGTCTTCATCTGTGAGCAGGGCGGTAATTGACATGGTTAATGCATCAGCCACAGGAGGGCACTGTTAGTCAGCTAGCCACTTCATCACAGGGGTTCAAGCCACTTAATCACCCCTTACCACCGCTGTCTGCTCTTTACAAGGGAAGCACACCATGTAGAATTCACCAAGTATTTCAAACAGATGGAACGTGTTCGCCAAAACACCCCCCCCCCCCCCCCACACACACACAAACACACACACAACTAGCACCGTAAATATGAAGGGTGGACGTTACTTTCTCAAAATGTCGCCTTTATTCGATTGGTGAACTGCCTCTCTTGTCCTCTCTTCCACTCCCCGCTGTGCTTCTACTCTCCAGTCTCAGTGGAGGTGAGAGCTTGACAGATGCATAAAGTCATACATTGAAGTGAACAGGCTGAGTCAATTGGGCTTATTTGCGTGGTTTTCTGCACCGTTAGTGCAAGCCGCGAGAACAGCAAAACGCCATAGATCTTTCCTCTCACAGAAGGTCAGCGTGCCGCTTCCCTGCGTTTGCGTAACCCGACTTGATTCCCTGTCTCAAAAGAGATTGAAATACAGGAGGTGTAAAAAGGCTTTTGCACGTGCATTGATCCTCTCTGAAACAAAGTAACTAATGGTCCCCCCTGGAACTGGCAAGGACTTCTCCCTTCAATGTCACCCCTCGTGCTCAATCACCGCCGCCCTCCTCCCACTAATCCCAGCGCAGAAATCCCAGGATTTGTCGATCTATCACTCCTAATTGACACTAAATGATCTGTCAGTTTATTGATGAACCTTTGAAACCAGGTTGTCACAATATATTTTATCCCTAACAACTTTTTCCAGACAGTTTTACCATGTCTATCGCTTTGCCTTACATGAGTCTTAATCAAGGGGTCTGTAATGTGTCTTAAGTGTCGCCACCCCCGCCCCCCTCCCCCTGACAGGACACAGTCCAAGGGCAGGCAGGTAGGCTCCCTCAGCCCCTCTCTGCCCTGCCTGATTGGACTCCAGTACCTTCACTGCTATTGGTCTAGAGACTCAGGAAGTGTGGAAAAGACAGGAAAAGGAGGCATAAATTTTTTTTGGCTCGGAATTTCTTAGTTGATTTTATTTATTTATTTATTTATTTATGCTTCTCTTCTTTTTTGTTGTGGGTCTCCGTTGAAAAATTAGGAACTTTTGAAAATGCATACACAATAAATTGTAACTCAAATGCTAATTTCAAGGTATTGATGATCTCAGGCTATATGTACTGTAATCTAAAATGGAAGTATGGGGATCTGTTTTGACTATAATAAGACTATAAGGCTAGGTAGCTTTGTTTGTTTGTTTGTTTGTTTGGGGGAGGGCTTTATTAATCTCTTGTGATTTTTGTCACTGTCAGTGCAAAAGAAGCCAGTAGGGGGCACTACTCAACCAGGGCAGGGGAGCAAGCAAACACCTGGAAAAAAGAATAAAATCTGCCATACAAAAATACATTTTGTGGAGTTGTTTTGACAACTAAGAATGCAAAAATACAAAAACTTACAAGGTTTTAATTTCTCACGATTTTGATATGGCTAAATGCGCCGTACGCTAATAATAGTATGGTTATTTTTTCTTTCTTTGATATTAGTCGTGTCTGTTACCTTGAATAGAATAGTGTGTGCTAAAAATACTGTGTTAGGGTAGGAAAGTGTCAAAAGACAGTAATTTGGTGTCTGGCATGCCCTCTTCAAGCTGGGCAGTGTAAATGGAGAGAAGGCTGAAAATAGCCGTGTGATCCAGTAGGAGATGGAAAGCAGACAGGAAGGGAGAAGACACCACTACTGTAGACCCCACATGTGTCTTACAGTGCCTAACAGGATTACTATCATTAAATACAGTTGAATTACAGGCTGTATCTATCAGAATGCTGGTGAGGACTCTTCCTGGCATAAAAATAAATTAATAATGAGTAAATAAAATGTATCGTTGAGTATATTTGAGTTTACTGTTATATTGAAGGTAGGAAAATGGTGTCTTGCTTTTTTTTTTATACAGATCTTTGCCTAATGAATCTCTTTTCTGTTGTTGCATAGAGCTTCAAGAAGACCTGCAGCTGAGGACCTGGAAGAGTAAGTTCACCTCATCCACATTTCACTATATTCCCCCAGTTGCTGATTGAATTCAATGACAGTTTATTTTTTTCATATGGATCAAAAATAGGCCAAATTAAATGTTTGTTTGTTCCCTTTGGAGTAAAGTGGAAATGCGCTGTACTTTCAGATTCGTCCTTGGTTGCAACTAATCCTTGCCTTTCAAGAACAATCACTTAACATGATTAAAAGACAGCGTGACTGAGTTGTCATCACTTTTATTGCTGTTGGGAGCCAAGTTTTCCTCTTATTCTGGTGTTTTCCCCTCACCCTCCCCTGCATCAGTCTATGACTAGAATAGACATCAGCACGAGCAGAGGCAGGTGGAGGACGTAGTCGTCTATGTTTTACTCATCATCACAGCTGGAGGCAGTGCACAGTGCGCCGTCAGTGCCTTTTGGCAAAGGGTGCTGTGTTGAAGTCCCAGTCAGCCGGCAAACACAGGCCCATCATCAAAGCCAAGCAGCCCAGGAGCCAGCTCACTCACTTCCTGTGATGACCTCACCGTTGGGCTGCATTTTGAAAGCATACAAATAATTCACGCTCTCTCACACTTCCTGTTCCTACAGCCGCCGCCTGCAACCGCAAACTCCCCAGGGCTCCGATGATGAAGGAGGTGAGAGCACCCTTGCAATCCCCCATCCTGTGTGTCTCCTCACGGGCAAAGTGCGGCCCGCCAGTGCCTCTCCAGCACATTCATCCTTGGGAAGTAGAGCAGATAAGCAGGCAGTCAGATCATCGCTTTTCACTGATGCTCCAAACATATTTCTTCTTGGTCCACGTGTGGATTCATACGTTGGAGCTCTGCCTCTGACCACCTAGTGTGAGACCCCCTATGAGCCCACAGACCCTTTAGATGAAAGTGACAAGTGAATATGTTCATTTGGTAAGGTTAGAGCCATGGTTGGGGCGGGGGGATCATTGGTAATCTCCTACACTCACTCAAGTCACACAAAGTCTAGAGCAGACCTCACGTATTCAGTAAAGCCCCTCTCTTATTCATTGGTTGAAGTGTGGTAGGGTTTAAGTGGTCTCCCCACCCCCCCCAGAGCGACACAGTCAGCCAGCCACACACACACACACGCACACGCACACACACACGCACGCACGCACACACACACACACACACACACACACACACACACACACACAGTGCCTAGGCAGGTGCCGTGGAGCACAGATCTAGCGGGAACATTGCTGCTTTGACTCTGTCACCTCAGGGCCCAACTCTCCGCATCACAAACAGTGTCAGGATCGACGGGGGACATTTCAACAAAGCACCGCCCAGGATAATTGTTCTATTTTTCAGGGCAAAGCAGCATGGGAAATAGGGGTGAAATTGCCTTAGTAAAGATAGGAGAGCAGCATGCACTGCTCAGGTGACAATATTAAAGGACCTATATACATACCAATAGCAGTGCCTCAGCATTGTGTAATGCAATTTATGAACATATCAGAAGGCTTTTGGTTGAATGTAGACCCACATTTTAAAAATGCACACATATTCATTACCATATTTCTAAATTTATATAAATACATATTGGGTAACACAGAATTGTGGACCAAGGCAGCTCAGCAGGCAAAGTAGTAAACAAAAATAAATAAATATTAAAATAAAGTTGCATGTCACAATACTAACTACAATATTGTATCAAGACACTCAGTATGCCTTCATTTTATTTTTATTTACATTTCAAAGATCTTGCTGAAAGATCACATAATGATGTACTTGAAAATCATGTTAGTAAAAATGGGGGGGGGGGGGGGGCATCCAAAGAGTGCTAGACATTGAAATGTAATTGATTTTGATATTTAATTCCCCAGAGCGATTTTATTTTTTAATTTAGTTACCATTTCAAATCAAATAAGAATGTAACAATAAATGAATCAAATTGTTTAAGATATTGCAAAACCTTCAGAATTTCAATATATTATTTGTTTTTTGGTCGCCACCAATAGATGAAGATGTACATCATATGCATCATACTATATGTACATGATGCACAATCGAAATGTTTACGAATCTGTCTTTCTCTTTTACGCATTCGTTTAAAAATATTTTAGCCTGTGAATGATCTAAAAACGGAAAAAAATCTGTGCATAGGAATGGTGCATATATAGATATAGATAGATAGATAGATATAGATATATACACACACACACACACACACACACAGCCGTTATACATATTATATGTTATATATATTAAACATATATTAAACATATTGCGCACTGTCTAAAAGGGCCAGTGGAGTGCAGGGCCCAGTGGTTTGGTTCTTTTGCAGTTAATGCCGCTGGAAAGATGATTACTCTGTGGAGGGAGAGCTGGAGGCAGGGGCATTGGAAATGACAGTGCTGAGGGTTAGTGAGATAGCCCCTGCCATCTTGATTATGTCCCTTACCCTCATCCCTTATGTCCACTGGCTACAAACAGAGAGAGAGAGAGGGGGCAAGCCCAATCCCCTGCTCCCATCTCCCCATCGGCTGCCCCCTCAGCCTCGTGCCGGTCCCTTAAAATAGCTCGACTATCACAAACACACTCATCTGTTTCATGTCCCCTCTGTCACTCTTAGCCGCTGATCTGTTGAATATTGTCCCATAAGCCTTTCAAATGGATTCTGTGCCTAGGTAATCATTTGACTGGACCCCCGCGTAGATTATAGGTGCCCCGGTGAAGCGGAGAGGCGTCCCGTTCTCCAAAGTCGCTGACTGCCACCCCGTCCCGCGTGCCTGCCGGGAGTATGTCTACATTCCCAGCAAATTATCCCCTTTTGATATTTACACGCTCCAGCGGGGGGAGCTGGACGCGAGCGTGTAATAAGGAGAGGCGCGGCGCAGCCCGCTCGCTGCCAGACAAAGCCACCTTGATAGATGTCCAGGCTAGGGAGGGGAGGCCATGTCGTCGGTAATGCAGAGACAGCTCTTCCTGATAGAGTTGCCCTTTGCGTCAGGAAAAAACACAGGCTTGTTTGCAGCTGCTTTTAAGCCCTCCTTGACCTCCGGTAATAGGTTGAATTTAAAGCTCATTTAAAAATGTTGTCCCTTTTTCCCACACTTAATAATAGACTTTGCATATAGAGAACCAACCTACAGCGCGCTGCTTCACATTGAGCTCTCATGGAATAGTGTTGATAGTGCATTATTGGCTGAAATGGGGTAGGGTGTGTGTGTGTGTGTGTGTGTGTGTCGAGGGGTAGAGACAACCCAGGAAGCTATTTTGCGAAGAGCCGGACGGCGAGGCTTTTTGATGTCATTGCACTAAGACCATTAAATTTGATTGGGGGTCCGGGGGGGACGGATTCTGCTGAACACTGTGCTTTGTAAATGAGAGGACAAAGTGTCACCGGGGCCTCATGAATATGAAATACCCGCGCCCGCATTTATTTGGATATCAGAAACACAGATGAATCTTGTCAGCGGCTAAACGAGTGTGGCATTTTTAATTTAGTTTAATTAAAAAAGAGAAAGGAATAAGTTCTCATCAGAGATTTTGTTTTTTAAGGAAAGTTGATAGGCTTGGTTTTGACCAGCTTGCCGTCAGAACTCTTCAACCATCTGTCAGATATGTTCAGAATCTAAATATTTTCCCTAGTCCCTAACTTTTAGTCCCTAGTCCCTCACTTTTAGTCCCTAACTTTTAGTCCCTAGTCCCTCACTTTTTAGTCCCTAACTATTTTCACGAGTCATTTTGAAGGAATGGTGACATAGAGATGGTGAGATATTTCCTCACATCAGATGTGGACTTCCATCTCTTCACCTCTATTTAGCTCCTCTATTGACTTTCCCCTCAGGCTGCAGCACTGTGTTTAGAGATTACTGAGAGCCCAGCTCTCTCCCTCTCTCTCTCTCTCTCACACACACACACACACACTTTCTCTCCCTCTCTCCCCCTCTGTCTCTCTCTCTCCCCCTCTGTCTCTTTCTGTCTCTCTCTGCGTTCTGTCCCTCTCACTCTCACCACTCGGCTGCAGAGCTAATAAGGATGTGCAGTTGCAGTTCTCAACTGCCCCCAAACAAAACTAATGTTCAGGAAAGGCACAAAATACCTCAAGTCAACACATTTCCCTTAAGAGCACCTGGGAGGGCAGTTATATTTCGCTTAAGAGCGCCTGGGAGGGCAGTTATATTTTTTGGCAACTGACATGACTTTACAAAAAGGAGAGCGATGACATATTATGGAAGTGTAGCCCAATTATTTTACTTGAACAAAGACATAAATTACTCATCCTTATTTATTCTTATGCTCTACTACATCAGTTACAACACACAGTGAGGTACCGTACTTATTACAAAATCTGATAGCAAATTCTTTGAACACATTTCAGTCAAAATGTCTTGTCATTATTCACTATTTTCCTGTCCAATCCTTCTATCTGCCTTGCTATGTGCCTCTTATTTCCCCGCTCTGAAAAAGCCTGTGAAAGTTTGCCCTGTCCTTCTTGGGAGTGGAGCCATCCTCTGTCCTGTTGCGTTTTGCCAATTAAACTGGGTTCCCACTGTTTGAGCAGCGGGCTGGCGGCTCCTGGCACCGCAGCCCCTGCCAGGCCGCACGGTGACTTCCGACCCCACACAGATGGGTCCGCGAGCAAATACTCCTGCACATGGCTGGATGCCGCCCCAGTCGGAGTGGCAGAGTGGACATGGAGGTCGGCCTAGCGGCCACGGCGGGTCCTGGGGGTGGGCGGCGCTGACAGGGCCCAAATGCTAAGGTAGCAGGGGGTGCTTTCTGGGGAGCCCCTGGCCAGCGCCCCTCACGCAGCAGGAAGAGCTGCCGCCTCGCCTCCTGAATATTCATGGCCGCATGGCTACTGTGACAGGGCAGCTCTTATGAGGATGTAGCTAGAGAGAGGGAGGGGAGGAATCAAGTGCCACACCGACATGGTCACACATACACATACATACACAGTAACACACCTTCTAATAGGCAGACACAGAAGATTTATTTATTTATTTATTTATTTATTTATTTATTTATTTATTTATTTATTTATTTATTTATTTATTTATTTACTTATTTACGGTATTTATTTATTTATTTATTTATTTATTTATTTATTTATTTATTTATTTATTTATTAATTATTTGATTCTGCCATTGTACTATGGATCACCAAATGTTGACACTTTTCAAAATTCAATCAGTGGTCCACTATGATATGCTTACAGCGATCTTCATGTGGTCTCTGTGTTTTACTCTCAGATATTCCCGTGATTCCAGACCTTGATGAAGTGCAGGAAGAAGACCTCACCATGCAAGTTGCAGCTCCACCAAGGTACTTGCACACTGTAAAGTCCATCCTTATCACACACAGGACGCATGCACACACAGCTTATCCTCCAGACCCATGTACTGTATGACACTTGACCTCTGTCAAGGCTCTGTCCCGGCTCGGGACACAAGGTCAGCTGACTTTGACGCGTGCCTGTCCTCCTCTGGTGGCATTGCGAGTATGGTGCCTTATCGGGCTGTTATGCAGAAATAACAGTAAGGTGTGATTTATGCGACTGTGAGCGGGGCCCGTACTAACGGGGCCCTTTGATTTACAGGCCAGTGAGAGACAGGCCGACATGTGTCGGCTATGTAGCGAGGCTATGACAGCGCTGGAGGTTATTAGGCTGGGGCTTGCTCTCTGTGCCAGATAATATCCACATTGAACTCATTGCGGGGGCAATGTAGCGTGTAATGTGCAGTAAGTAGGACTGGCATGCACTGCTAGGCCCCGGCCACTTTGAGAGCCCCCCCTCTTAATTCCAACCCACAGATAAGCAGCTGGGTTTCAATTTGAGGCGTTTACCACTTGGCAACCATGTCCTGCTCTCTCTGCTCTTTGGTGAAGTCTTGGTGCTTCATTGTGTTTTGCACCAACTTCAAACTGATCCCAAACACTTCTCAAAGCTCTTGTTGTTCCTCTGTGCCATGTTGTCCTCATCATGGCTTTCTGTCACCCTGTTAGCATTCAAGTGAACCGGGTAATGACCTACAGAGATCTGGACAATGACCTGAAGCACTACTCTGCCTTCCACGCCTTAGTAAGTCAAGGTCTTATATTTTCATATCTCTTCAATTTTCTCACCTTTCTTCTCGTCAAGGTGGTCCATTTAGTTTTGCAGTGCGCCTCATTTTGGGGCCTCTGTTTCTGCAAGCTAAGTAGATTCTCCTGCGCTCTTTCTTCAGGACGGAGAGATTGACTTGAGGCTCCTCACCAAGGTATTGGCACCGGAGCAGGAGGTGAGAGAGGTGAGTGAGTTTTTAGTAAATATAGCATGTGAGCTCCCAGAGAGCACCTGTCCAGCTGTTTCTGGAGCACCAGGGGAGGTCGCCACTCTGTCTCCCAGGTAATCAAGATTTATGATGTGTACATTAACACCCTCTGCTCTCCTTCTCTCGTCTCGTCTCCCCCTTGCACTCTCGCTCTGTCTCTCCCATTCTTGTCTTCTCTCTCCCTCCTCTCTCTCTGGCTCTTTCTGCAGGAGGATGTGGGTTGGGACTGGGATCATCTGTTTACAGAAGTGTCCTCAGAGCTGCTGACGGAATGGGATCAAGGAGAGAATGAGGAGCAGGCCGCGCTGCCGCTAACATGAGGAGGTGAATGAGGAGCAGGCCGCGCTGCCGCTAACATGAGGAGGTGAATGAGGAGCAGGCCGCGCTGCCGCTAACATGAGGAGGTGAATGAGGAGCAGGCCGCGCTGCCGCTAACATGAGGAGGTGCGGACCGGACTTCGGATGGCTCCAGTGGGAATAAGGTGCCTACTGTATAGAGGGGCCAAATGATTTTGGTTACAGTAACTTTAATTACTGTTCATATCCAGAGTTGATATTTTGTAAAAATGTATATATTTATTGATTTTTTAAAATAAAGTTCACAAATGGTATTTTTGCATTGTATTGTCTCACCCTATGCCACGTTCTTCAGTATAATTTTGTTTTGTTGCCCCGGTCGCTGCTCCATCCTCTGCCGATCTGGGGAGAGCCGAGACTAGCACCATGGTTCCTCCGACACATGCACATTTGCCAGCCGCTTCTTTTCACCTGACAGAGGGAGCTTCACCGGCAGGACGTAGTACGTGGAAGGATCACGCTATTCCCACCAGTTCCCTTCCATCCCAAGCAGGCACCTCGACCGACCAGAGGAGGCGCTAGTGCAGTGACCAGGACACATACCCCCAATCCGGCTTCCCACCCACACACACCAGCCAATCGCGCCTATATAGACGCCCAACCAAGCCGGGGTAACACAGGGGTGCAAACCTGCTTGGTAGGCAGGGAATCTATCGCTACACTACCCGGACGCCGTTCTTCAGTATTCTTTACATTTATTTCAACCTGTGTAGATTTTTCACTGAGTAAAATGTCACTTGTTTAATTAAACAGCTAAAAGGCAAACTAACTTTTGTTTGAAAAGCCCCTCTGAAATTAGCTGGCACAGATAAAAATGCCCTTCCTGTACCGCCAGCATTATCAACCCCCTCCTAACAAGTCCAAGGTTGATAATCAGCTAAGCTGAAATCCAGTTGATTGTGTTCAAATTAACATTCCTCATTAAAGCCTACAACCTTATTGTTATTGACTGTGCCATTGACTTTATCTTCCAGCTCTTCGATAGGAGCAGCCCTTTCTCCACTATTATCTCAAATGCATTGAACAGAGTTCCTATTGACACCTGGGGGATTAGCATACATTATACCTTTTGACTGGATCAAGAAGAATGGATCTGAGTCTGGACCAACATGGCTGCTGTTGTCAACGTTGAAGAATAAAACTCCTTCCAAGTATGTGATGACACTGAATATGGCATAAGTAGCATAGGCCTTAGGACAAGCACACACAAAAGTCAATACAATTTATTGCACATCTGCTTATGATCATACTGGGCTTTTAGCACGTGCTGGTAGTATGTATCAGCATTCAGTATTGTCTTCGGTTCATGTGTGTGAATATAAATGCAGGCCTCCGAAGTCAGGCAGGGCTGTTAGGGAAACAGGTGTAACATTTACAGATTGTGATTAGGTTTATTTCTGAGACAGAGGGTGGTCTCATGGCATTTGGAGATGCACACCAAAGTCCTCAAGGACAGACAATCTATGCATCTAACAGCTCAATTACTGCCCATCACAAATAGAGCCAGATTTTCTCATTTGGTAGCCCTTGAATAAACTTCACCATGCCTTAGGACAAAGCTATCAACCCGGGATATTTGTGCTCAGAATATCAGTGCATGGCAGAATATTTGAGCTGGGCTCTCAGATGCAGTGAGCGGTCTCCGCTTGTCTCCATCACACATACAAACGCACACTTTTTACAGCCTCCACAATTGGCTTATTTAGCCAGACTTAATGAATTCTGCCCATATGCCCCGAGCAGCTGCTATGTTGCCCCTTCCTCCCACCCCCGCCGAGCCGCGAAGTGCCCATCCATGTAGAGACAACCTCTAGCTGTCTCTCTGGAGAAGGCTGAGCCTGCCACTCCTCTGCTGGCAGCTCAGAGGTGCACCGCTCATGGGCCTGTGCTGGCAGCTCAGAGGTGCACCGCTCATGGGCCGAGGACTCAGATTAGGGCCCAGCGATCACGGGTCGCGCCGGCCTCGGATGATTGGCCGGAGCATCGGTGGATCATAGAGGGGATTAGAGTTGGAGAGGTCCAGAGACGCTGTTTGGCAGGTGCTTGCATCCAGCTTCTCAAAGTGACCTCTCTCTACTCCCTCATCCTCTCTCTCTCTCTCTCTCTCTGCTTCTCCTCCCTCATTCTCTCCATCCCTTCCTCCCATCTCTCTCAGTGTACTGTATATACTGATGCTGCAGCAAGGCTCAGGATGACCTCTCAGCGGTGGGGTGCAGTGAATTTAATCACGTCAAACCAACTGAAACATAGACGTTATTTCTAGTGAGAAAGACAGTCTTGCTCCTGGTGAGTGTTGCATTTACGACGTTAGCTCTCAGATGGTGTCACTGGGAGGTGAGCGGAGTGAGGCCGCGTTGGTTCCTACGTGTGTATATCAGATGGGAGGATACAGGCCTCACTGGGGTTTAGGGTGTCATTTGTTTTTCCCGGACGTTTTTCTATTAAAATAATGGGGCCATTACCGCTGTAAAAATCTAGATTACTCCGGTGCATACTTTTGTAATACGATATTTCATTCAAAATGTTACAATAATGACACAATGTTTCAAATGCTTTGATTCTATATAGGGGAACAGAATTGTGGACCAAGGCAGCTCAGCAGGCAAAGTAGTAAACAAAAATAAGAAGGGAGCTCCTTGAATTTTTACAAGAAAAGTATTTAATCCCGAAGTAATATATTCGTGTACACAGCAGTGTTACAAACAGAATATATCTTCAATGGGGTACACGGGCAAACAAAACGCTACGCGCGTTTCAACCACACAGGGTCTTCATCAGGCTGGAATAGCTCTCCAGCCTGATGAAGACCCTGTGTGGTTGAAACGCGCGTAGCGTTTTGTTTGCCCGTGTACCCCATTGAAGATATATTCTGTTTGTAACACTGCTGTGTACACGAATATACTACTTCGGGATTAAATACTTTTCTTGTAAAAATTCAAGGAGCTCCCTTCTTATTTTTGATTCTATATAGTACACACTGCTGCACGCCAAAGCGACTTCTCAAGCCGTATTTATTTAGAGGAAAAAACAGCTTTTCTCGTGTGAATCTACGCTGTTTCTTTTTAAAGCAGTATGTCTATGCTGAAGTCCAACTGTAAAACCTTGAGGCCAGTGTGGACTAGCTGAGCACAGGGAGTTCTCAGGCCATTGAGTTTAAATGGGTCCTTTATCTGTGTTTTTATTGGATCCCTTGGTGGAAATGACTTTTCATTTTGTGGCAAAGAAAACAAACGGGGGAAGTAATACAATTTTAATAAAAACAGACCTAGGTCTCCTTTAAGAAATGTTTTTTCCTGCTCCTCGACAGGCTTGTCCTAATGTATTTTGATATAGGGCGCTAATTGGAAGGATGGAATAGAGATAATATGCTTCCAGCTCTACCTAATATGCTGTGGTGTTGACAGAAGTTTATACATCTTATCTGGTCTCAATATCTGCCTTCCATATGGCCCAAAAGCAATATGCTGGTGTGTAATTAAAGCGTTAAGAAAATGGGGGCGATGTGGAGATAGCTGGGGCCCGATGCCGGGGCCCCTCAGACACAGAGTAAGGGGTGAGGACAGACACGCCGAAGCCCACGGGATATTAGCACCGGCTCATTCCACCAGGGGCCGTACGCCTGTCACAGCTTCCCTGTCGCTGACCCGGCCAGCGCGCCATCAGTCAGGTGCCGTCCACCCAGCCAAGTCCTGTATCTCTCACGGGAGTCGCTTTAAAATGCTAAGATAACATAAAGCTGCCCTCTCTTTTGAGCCGTCTCCTGCAGTAGGATAGGATCACGTTTTACAGGTTAAAAGTTGTAACGTAAATGTATGCAAGGTCAATTTGAAGTGTGATTGTTGAAATAATAGATGCAAATGCAACCATATTAAATGGCCCCCCTCGCCCTTTGAAACAAACATGAAAAAGCGTGCCGGTTTAGCCCCAGTATTGATTTGCCACAAAGACTCCATGATATGTCAAGTTTAAAGGAGAAGTCCTCACCACACAACTAAGGCAGTCAAATCAATCTCATTTTTTGATCAAAAGATTTGCCTTTGAAATAGGCAGATTAAACAGATGCTTTATTTTTCATTAGATACACTGCACCTTTAAATGACCACAGGGGTGTGTGTGTGTGGGGGGGTGGTAATTTACTCCACAGAAGAGACAATGAAAGTGGTGTTTTTAAGACCTAAAGTTTGATGGGTTGACAAAGTATTTCCAGTTTGTCAGTGCTATTTTTCCTCTCTTTTCTTTTGTTAATATTCTATCGCTCCAAGTCCTTTTTTGTTTACCCCAGGTGGGCTTGGACATGAAATGACTGGGACAGTGGCAGCTTGGAATGCCCCTGGGCATCTTACGGCCGTCATGTTGTCAAAGGACCTGGGCGGGGGAGTGAGAGGGCCGGGTGGCATTCATGGGAGTTTTTTCAAGTACAAACCATAAGAGGAGAAAAAAGATCCTCTGTTCTTTTTGTAACAGCGAGATTGGCTGAATTCATTATAATTATTCGCCCCTTTCTCCTCATATGTTTTTGCTGCGGCTGGCTGGGGGTTGGGAGGCGAGACGAGGGTTTGAACATGAAATACAGTCGGGCTCCACATTTGTCATGTATTTTATTATTTCCTCTCTTCACCTCTCAGTCCTGTACACGGGCCCTTCATTTTTCACATGAGTGCTTTTCTTATCATCGTGGGCCCTCTCTGCTGGCCTACCACTGACTTCAAGGCAATAAAACACAAAACATTCTGTAAAACACGGCCGCCTCTCTCGTCGCCGAGGCCCTGCGATGCCTCTCTGGGAAATTATGATAATAACTCAGTGGCGGTTGGAGTGGCCAGGTCACGGCGGAGGGCTGGGGGCGACGGGACGGGGTCCACCAAGGCCCTCCGAGCGGGGACAGGTCAAGGTGGGCTGTTCGGCCTCGCCAACCTCCCCCGCACCCCCAGCGCTCCAATCATAAACTCTCTCCATCACGTTAGGATGCTGGCTGCAGCCATGTGTGCAGCAGAACCTCTTTGTCTTGTAGCCGCTGGTGATAAAGCAAGGGCCGATGATGCGAATGTGGTTGCGGAGGCCCCCTGGCAGTGGCCGGGTCAGCTGAGGAGCTTATCATGGCCAGCAGAGGAAAACGCCTGAGTCAACACAACTCCACTGTTTGCCCTCCCAGGGTCACAAACATGTAGCCTACTTCTGCCACTGTGCTTTGAACTTGGTACTTGGTACACAAGGCAGCAAGAGCACATCTATCAGAATCCTCTTAGCTGCGTTTTGTTGAATGATAAACTGCGGTTGGTCGGGAATTGGGCGGCTGGAAAAGCGGAAGGATGGATGGGTGTGTGGCGTGGCCTGGATGTCATCCCGTTCCACCTCCAGAGTGTGTGAATGAGAAGGAGCGAGCCGAGGACAGGAAGAGAGCGAGTGCTCCACCACCGAGGTGCTGACAGAGGGGCTGAGATCGCACCTGTTTGGGCCCGGCGCCTGCCCTCCCAGCAGGGTCCCGCCAGAGTCCCCCAGCCTTCCTCTTCTTCTGGCATCTGTGATGGGGGGCTGGTCAGGCTGCTCCCACCTCCAGCGCTCACTCCACCTCCCCGCCCGCGGAAGAGGAGAAAGAGACAGAGCGCTGGAGGCTCCATCTGCTGAGGGGTTCGCGTGGTCTCGACGGTCCGCCTGGGGGATGGGGAGTTGGTGTGGTGGTGGTGGGTTGGGGATAGCTGGGCCTCCATGACTGCCATGGGGGTCTCACAGTGGTAGACCACAGCGCACCACGTCACATGCCAGCTGGCCAGTCTCTCTCCACTGTAAACAGAGACTAATGACCACTCCACACACACACACACACACATACACCAATACAACAGTATGGTGGAGGAGGGGGTAAGTGGGAGATACAGGTACTGTAGGTGCGATGGTTGGTTTGGCTTGGAAAGAGGAAAGCAGTACAGTCCACAGTCACCTGTGAGGCTCCAGTGGGCTCCTCTGTGTGAGGCTCCTTGAGTGAGCACCCCGTCTCCATCTCCTCTCAGGCTGTCTCTGAGTCCACAGCCTCTGCTCCCCTGGCTGCCTGCAACATCAGAGCCCTCTGCTCCCCTGGCTGCCTGCAACATCACAGTCCTCTGCTCCCCTGGCTGCCTGCAACATCACAGTCCTCTGCTCCTCTGGCTGCCTGCAACATCACAGCCCTCTGCTCCCCTGGCTGCCTGCAACATCACAGTCCTCTGCTCCCCTGGCTGCCTGCAACATCACAGTCCTCTGCTCCTCTGGCTGCCTGCAACATCACAGCCCTCTGCTCCCCTGGCTGCCTGCAACATCAGAGCCCTCTGCTCCTCTGGCTGCCTGCAACATCACAGCCCTCTGCTCCCCTGGCTGCCTGCAACATCACAGTCCTCTGCTCCCCTGGCTGCCTGCAACATCACAGTCCTCTGCTCCTCTGGCTGCCTGCAACATCACAGCCTCTGCTCCCCTGGCTGCCTGCAACATCACAGTCCTCTGCTCCCCTGGCTGCCTGCAACATCACAGGCCTCTGCTCCCCTGGCTGCCTGCAACATCACAGCCTCTGCTCCTCTGGCTGCCTGCAACATCACAGTCCTCTGCTCCTCTGGCTGCCTGCAACATCACAGCCTCTGCTCCCCTGGCTGCCTGCAACATCACAGCCCTCTGCTCCTCTGGCTGCCTGCAACATCACAGCCTCTGCTCCCCTGGCTGCCTGCAACATCACAGTCCTCTGGCTGCCTGCAACATCACAGTCCTCTGGCTGCCTGCAACATCACAGTCCTCTGGCTGCCTGCAACATCACAGCCTCTGCTCCCCTGGCTGCCTGCAACATCAGAGTTCTCTGCTCCCCTGGCTGCCTGCAACATCAGAGCCCTCTGCTCCTCTGGCTGCCTGCAACATCACAGCCTCTGCTCCCCTGGCTGCCTGCAACATCACAGTCCTCTGCTCCCCTGGCTGCCTGCAACATCACAGCCTCTGCTCCTCTGGCTGCCTGCAACATCACAGCCTCTGCTCCTCTGGCTGCCTGCAACATCACAGCCTCTGCTCCTCTGGCTGCCTGCAACATCACAGCCCTCTGCTCCTCTGGCTGCCTGCAACATCACAGCCTCTGCTCCCCTGGCTGCCTGCAACATCACAGGCCTCTGCTCCTCTGGCTGCCTGCAACATCACAGTCCTCTGCTCTCCTGGCTGCCTGCAACATCACAGCCCTCTGCTCCTCAAGCCCCCACTGGCTCAGCCCGGTTCACCCACTGAGCCTGCAAAGCTCTCCTGCTGGAGGTCTGCAATGCTGGTTTCTCTCTGTTAAGGTACAGTGTGTAAATGTGACCCTAAAGAATGCCCAATGCCCTGTGTCTTTGCCCAATCTGGGTCTCTCCAGTTCAGGGAGAGGCGGACGCTGGCTTCGACCACAGTGAGCGGCCTTGAATCGTGTGTCTCCAGACTGAAGGACATTGGGACGGCTTGCTGTCTCCATCATGTGTCCTGTCCCCTCTCATTCAGCATCTCCTTGTCCATGTCAGCCACCAGCTCCGGCTCCAATGTTCACTTTTCCTCAAGATTTCTCCTCCTTCAATCAAATTACAAATATTTTTAGCATCCCACCACTAGATAATTTCATATGTCCCGCTATCTCATTTGACGTTTCGCCCCAATGTCCCCAACATGTGCATTTATAGATATAAATATATATGGAGATATAAATAAATATATCAAACGCAGGATAGCAGTAATGTGACATTGAGTGTTATTCCCCTGTTAGGCAGGGAGATGTAGGGAGGTCACTGGGCTACACTGAGCCACTGGCAGCACAGGCCCCGCTGGTCCACTGGACTGACTTGGCTTCATCTGCAAACTCGCAATAAATATCTGGCCATCATTTATATTAATTCACTCCTTTCTTGCTCAGACGGAATGGATTCTTCACCTTGTAGGACAAGGACACCCGCATGCTGCCTGCCTTGCCTTAGCCACTCAATTATTCTTCATTCTTCAGGGGGGGATAAAAAAAGGGGGGGGAGTCCGGCGTTGCTCAAACTGTCAGCTCCAATAAAGAGCACGCCTGAAAACGTTGTCACTGAACCCCTGGACAAGGGAAAGAAGGGGAGTGGGCAGTGGAAGACTGAGTGAGAGAGGTGCGGGGGAGAGAGAGGGGTGAGGAGGGGGGAGTCAGCAGCCTCCAGAGTGATTTATTTGCCAAATCAGGACACAATGAGTCGATTATGAGTCCTCTAATAAGAGAGTGTTTGGGGACCCGCTAATTGGGCATGATTGAGTTGCAGTCTGGGAGCGGGGCGAAAAGGGAACCTGGTCGGCGGCTGTCATGCAATCATCAGCTAATCAGAGCTTTGAAATTAAAACTGCGTGTTTAGGGTAGAGGAGGGGATAATGGCCGGGACCCCAGCTCTGAGGCTGACTGAGAGAGAGGAGGCTCTGTGTGCATTTATGTGTTCACTTCAATTTGTTTGCCTGTGTGTTTATAAGTCCTACTGTGTGTGTGTGTGTGTGTGTGTGTGTGTGTGTGTGTGTGTGTGTGTGTGTGTGTGTGTGTGTGTGTGTGTGTGTGTGTGTGTGTGTGTGTGTGTGTGTGTGTGTGTGTGTGTGTGTGTGTGTTTATGTGGGGCCTCTCATCTCTGACTGTGGTCTGTGCTGCTCTTGATGAGGACAGTGAAGGAGCTGTAATCAGTCCAGCCCTTCGACTAATACCCCTCTCTGTGTGTACGTGGGTGCGCGCGTGTGTGTGTGTGTGTGCGTGTGTGTGTGTGTGTGTGTGTGTGTGTGTGTGTGAGTGAGAGAGAGACGTACGTGTGTCCTAATTTCTAGCAGTGTACCTCCAGGTTTGTGACAAAGGGAGATGTGTTCCTTTATTTTGTAGATGTTTGCAGAGCCAGCATAGTCATCAAGGGAGTAAACGAAGAATGAGAATAGCCTATTATATTATAATTTTGCACTGAGAAATTAAAATGTGTTTCCAATACAATATTTGCTGCAAAAATGACATTGATTAATATTTTAACATATAATAATTTGCATATAATAATATAATATGAAACAAAAAACATACATTGTGATGTGGGCTAATTTGTTGAGCATACTGTATAGGCTGCAAAATAGAAATACAAATATTTTTGATAAAGAGCAATTCTGTGAACGTTTTTGTTCATGATGCTTCCGTGGCGCTGACAGACTAAAAACTGCGAATGTTAAATACATGCAAAACAACTAAAGGCTGAAGGCTTGTGCAGACCTGAGTGATGATGGGCTTATGTTTTTCTGTTTGATCACTGTGTTCCCGTGTCGTCACTAGGGGGCAGTGTTTATCTGCAATGCATCGTGAGAGTAAACAGACGGGTCAGGTGGTTGGCTCTCTGCTTAAGAAAGAGTTTGGTTTTGGAGCAGAATATTACGATGAGGCATTAACAAGGATGCAAGGCAATTAGAGCATCTGTAATAGAGGTAAATGGAAACACTGATTTTAAAGACTGAGTCTGTTTTGTAGGTTTATTGCAGGTTATATAACATCCTGACCTGAGTTATGTACACAGGGCTTTTGCCAAATCTGCAGGCTACTTTATACAGTTGGCATGGCATGTACCGTTTGTTCTTTGCTCAGCTGCTGCTAGCAAACTTACAATTCTTCTATTAAAAAAAAGGGACGAGTTTATGGAAATGAGGATAAAACGGGGGGGGGGGGGGTCTTTTGAGTGAGATTGAAGCCAACTTCCACTCAGCAATTAGGCCTAAGAAGACAACTCTTTTATCTTGGGTTGGGGGGGTCAACTCAACATCTACCCCACCTCATTGTCACCATCAACCTTTTTGCTAAATTGATGGCATAATTTTATTTTTTGATGTTTCTGAAACATCTCGTCATTCCTTGTCAACACAGGAGCTATAAATTGTGCTTTCTCTGACGAAAAATCACTACTAGAATATTCCCATAATATATTTCCAGTATCAGTGGTGTTGAGTTGAAGTTATAAACCCATCATAGGCTAGGCTACTTTATGGTATAGTTGTTCAGTAATCTCCTATGGTGTTACTATAAAATGTACTGCAGTGCATTTTAAAGATTTTATGTTATTATTTTTAGCAGTATTATTCTAAAGAGTTGTATTACTACCTGAGATCTATTTAATTTTGGTCATGAAATGAAATCAGAATTTATTTATTTATTTCCATTACAGAAAACAAGGAGTTCTTGGACTGCAACGTTACCTGGTTCAGTACTGCAGAGACCACAAAGCCCTCAGAAGGTACAGTAAATGTGTCCAATAGCTTTCAACTAACAGTATATTACTGTAATCAAAAGATCTTCTCTCAACGGGAATTAAAAACATTTTTGACAATATAAAAAGAAAGCAATATGATAAGCTACTGTCGTTCCATGTATCCAGAGCAAAGCATCATTTCAGGTTTTCAATGGCATATGAAAGCTATTTATTTTATATCACAATGAATACATTCACTTGGATGTTTGCCTGTAATATTACATAGTGTAATATTAAAAGGAAAGGAACATCGACACATTTCAATAAATAACACTTTTGTGCCTGAGATCCAGTCCAGATGTGCCTCGCTAACAGCTGCTTTGTGAAAATAACACTCAGTTAATTCAGTTATCATTCTTCTCTAAGAGCGCACTTATTTCCCGTCTGGTCTCCACAAGTTGCTCCACAGACAAACCAACACACACTGTATTTCTTCCAATCCTCCCAAGGCCTTGTCTAATTGTAAATGCGCCTTACATCTGAAGAGGGCCTCACTATAAAAATTTGAAGTGGGTTTAGGCATAAATGGGATTAATTCCCAAAGAATGTCCTTTGCTCTTCCTCCCATAATTTCATTTGCAGGGTCCACAGGATGAATAGCCAAGCAGGCAGTGATGTGGAACAGGAGGACAGGCCTTGCGGGGCCTGCAGCCTTCAGGTTATGTTACCTTGATAATGTCACAGCTGCAGGAGGCACAGCGCGCACCGCCCACCGTACAGGACACACCAAATCCAATTATCCCAAGTCTAATGTGTGGGAATTTTACGCTCTCGTTCCGTAGACTTTGCCTCCAATTTCTACCTGAGGGCAGGCCTACCTGAGCAAATGAAAAATGTCTCATTTGCTCTAGGTCCGCTGGCTTTTCTTTTCTTTTTTTTTACTGAAAATGATATTTTAAGAAAGTTGGACTTCCATGGAGCCAAAAATGAAATAGTTAAACACAACTACTGGATTAAAGTTGGGGAAGCAAGATGTAGGCCTCTTGTAGATCACTACATTTCTTCATTTATTGACATCCTTCATATGCCCAGCATAATTTAAATCTGATATCAAGTATATGTGTAACATGACTGAATGTGGGTACATATAGGAAGGAATGCAGGAGTATAAGCATTGTATGTTCAGCCAGGTCTTTCTGCTGGCTGTGTGTGCGCAGGTCCCCCAACTGCCTGGACCCCCCACTGTCTTTTGATTTAATTAAAAGAAAGAGGTGCATCAATTGTAGCCGCGTGGCGGAGATGACAGTACACAAATTGAAAGTAAGCATCTCAGTGGAGCGGGGAGGGGGCCGGCCCATCATTAACATGGGAGACAATTCTGTGTGCAATGTAACAAGATTAGAAACAGTATTATCATTCCCACCCCTAGACATAAAGCCCTACCACAGAAAGAAAGACAAATGTCCAGGAAGGCTCTTTACTCAGGACAGGCTGAGACAGGCTTGAAAAGACATAACAAGGGACCTGATATTTAACTGTATATCTACATGCTTATAAGACTGTATAATAGGAAAGTGTGTTTTTACTCTGTGGAAATATGTTGCTCACTCCTGAGGGAAGTTTCATAGTTTCTTAGTTTACACCAGTGGTTCTCAACTGGTCCAGAGACCACCAGGGGTCCTTGAGGGCATTCCAGGGGTCCCTAGCAAATTGACGAATTGTTAACGACCCCCTAAACTTTAGGGGCTAAAGTCATGTTTTAGGATATACTGTAGAGAACACAGAGGGAATATCCGCGCTTCAGCTGACGAACTATGCCAGACCGGTGCCTCTCAGAAGAGGGACTGAGTAAACACATGTGAACAAAGCAAGCTGACCTATTAAAAAGCAACATATTAAATTGCTTAACTTTGACCGTGTGCTCCAGATTGCTTTTTTCTCATGCTTTAGGTTTAGGATGTACTAGCGGAATACCCGTCCGTGTGTGACTGGTCATTTAGTCAGGCCCGGCTCACAGTTGGCATGCAGCCTCCTCTCTCTCTCACAAGAGGGTTTTAATAGTCCACTTCACAGGCTGATTCAAACTCCTCACGTGTGCTGCTCCATATTTCACTGGCTGATTCAAACTCAGCTCACCTGTGTGCTGCTCCACTCTGGAGCTCTCCATGGTCCTGAACCTGTGTTGAAGCATTTTGGCCGCTAATTAGCAATTTTTTTTCTAATTTAGTCGGCCCTAATTAACTAATTCAAAAATCTGGCTCCATTAGGTCACCCGCAGGGGTGCTCTTTACACTTCCTGAAAGATTCAGCACGATCGCACTTGAAATGGCATAGCTGTGGCCGAACACAATTCTGCTCACACACACGCACACGCACACACACACACACACACACACACACACACACACACACACACACACACACACACACACACACACTTTGCATTCTTATTATAGGATATAAAATACTCTACTTTGAATAATAATTTGTGTCTGATGGTTTTCCCCCACAAAAAAAGTTAAATTATCATGTTAAAATCCTTAAAATGACTTCCCTCCTTCTGCCTCATTAAAAATTCCAAAATGATGTCCAATCAGGGTTATCTAGAAGTTCTAGAACATACAGTAACTAGCCAATCACAGCATACACACCAGGGTTTAACTGCTCAATACTGGACAGGTATTGGCTCCAGTATTCGTGATGTCATGAATCATGCTAATTGAAAATGGTCTTTTCAGTGAGCTCAGAGAAGCTTTCCACTTTCAGCGGGTGATTGTGAAAACAACCTTCTAGGGTCAAACTCTGCACAGACGTCATTGTGCACAGTGAAGCTCAACATCCAACTGAAGGGACAAGAAGAAAAACATTTTTGACTTTAGGGGTCTTAGAATGACTATTTGGTCATCATTATCTCTGCTTATAGTACAGATAGTCATGGAATTCTGGACAATATCATATCGGACAATAAACATATTCTCAGGTTTAGGTCTGAGAGAAACTCTCATCAAATGCAGATCTGTGTCCCTAATGGGGACTAAATTAGGGGACCTTGAGATGAAAAAGTTTGCGAACCACTGATTTACACTAGACAGCAGTGATTATGTATCTGCCCCCCGCCCTCTGTCTCCAGCAGAGATCCACTGTTTCGGTGCGTTTTGCTGTCAGGCCAATTCAAAGGAATGTGAATGGTCCCGGGCTCCAGGAGGAGCGCTGTTAATGAACAGTAAAGACAGATGAGTCCCTCTCATGCCAAGCAGGTCACTTCAATTGGATTAGTGAAAGTGAGATTGCGATGGATAGCTGTCTATGTGCCAAGTGGCCATTAGCTTGGCATGGCGACCACCTGCCAATATGACTATACACAAAACAGGCCCAGGATTCCCCTCGCTGATCTCCCTGAGCCTTCTGAAAGCATTGAAACTGTAGCCTTCTGACACACCGACAAATAACAATCTCACTCTTAACCATGAGAAAGAATTATCAACCGTAGCGTGAGTGTTGAATAGTGGGTTTAATAGCTAAACTGTTGTATGACGTCTTTACTACTGTATGAGGTGTCACCAAAATGTTATTTGTGTTAGCTGAGCTCGTTTCCCAGGATGTCTCACATTGCCTTTATTGTAAACTCTTAAGAAAATACTCATATCAGCATTCCAGTAAGTGTGATTCGTCAATGGCTGTCACGTCCTACTTTATGAATGGAAACGCCCACTCAAGCCTAGCATGTGCAGCCTGTTGTGTTTGGGAGGCTGATGTCATGTTCTCCATGGCGGAGATGACGGGCACCGTGGGTATCAGTGGACACCAGGGGCCCTTCTCCAACCAACTATACAAATGGGCATGAGTGTGAAGAGCTGTGGAGATGTTATCAATCACCCGCGAGTCCCGGCGGAGCCGAGGGGCTGCAAGCAACACTCATACTGATCCATATAAAAGGCTGTGATGTATTAGAGCAGATGAGCAGGGGCCGGCTCTGACACATGACTGACAGCTCATTTGACAGCCCCAGGAAAGTGTGCAGGGGAACTTTCAATCTAATCTAATGCTGGTGAAGGATGGTTGGTGTGAGATTATGTTTTCATGTTATACCCCCTCTAGGACAACAATGCGATGAATATGATGTGGACGAGCTGTGGTCCAGAAGGTATGGGGCGCCTGCGAGACCTACGGCGACCCGGATGACCCGCGACTCTCCGCCCAACCCGCTTCAGTCCGGTGAATCAGGTTTCTGGAGAAAAAACACAAGAAACTGAAACCCACGCTCAAAGCCATATCTGTGGGTAAACAAAAAACATTTCTGTGTCATGCATTATCAATCAGCTGTCTCGTGGGGCTTTCCAAACAGGTAATCTGTGACATTCAATCGCTGCACCGCAGAGGCTGGGTCCTCCTGAAACGAGATAGCCACAAAACAGACATTAATATTAAGTGCAAGGGAGATCAACTTCTCTTTGGACTGCACAGCTCTCCTTTTTTCATAAGTGCACAATATCAGGAAAGCCCATCAGCTTCTGTGAAGTCCCTCTATAGTAAATCTCCAAATCAATATTTCTTATCCTGCAGTATATGTTGTCAGGCAACAATTTTGATGCAGTCTCATACAATTCTTTAAATAAATAAATGCAATTTGTTTAGTTTGCACATTTAAAAAATCATCTGCTTTGTGTGTCTTCAAACACATTTATTGCCACAAAATTGCAGCTTGAGCTCAAGTTGACTGAAAATATCCACGTGCCACAGTTAAAGGTCACTTAGGTCATAGAACATTTCTTAATTACATGAGAAATGTAAAAATTATTTCACCAGAAAACTATTAAAACTCAGGAGACTCAAACCTCCCAATGCATGCTCCCACAATGATCAATCATAGAGGGCTAATTAGCCATTTTACAGCTATTAAAAAAAGACACTCAACCCTTTTCATTATAGCCCATCTATTTTCACCCCATTACTGCCTTTTCTCTCTTCTTTTTTTCCTTCAAACTTTTAAAAGTTATGAGAAACCTCTGGTCATTTTAGGTGAAAGCATCAAAGCCAACTTTCTGTATTTGACACCCCGGGGCTGCCTTCAAGTCCATCCAGCAAGTTTGGTCCTTTGAATGAGGTCAGCAGTTGGATCACAAGCGTTGAATGTCAGCTGCTGTTTTTCCATTGAAACATCTACTCCGGTGTTTAGCCCTCTGTCAGGCTTGACGCTGGCAGCCCGGTGACCACAGAAACTGATCCCACATCAGCGTGTCTGTCGCTCACCTGGCCCAAACATGTCACACGTCTCACTTCCTCCACTCTCAGCTCCTCCTCTCCTCTTACCTCTCTTCTCTCTCTGCTCCTCCTCTTATCTTCTCTCTCTGCTCCTCCTCTCCTCTTCTCTCTCTGCTCCTCTTATCTTCTCTCTCCGCTCCTCCTCTCCTCTTCTCTCTCTGCTCCTCCTCTCCTCTTCTCTCTCTGCTCCTCCTTTCCTCTTCTCTCTCCACTCCTCCTCTCCTCTTACCTCTCCTCTCTCCGCTCTTCTCCTCTCTCACTCCGCTCCTCCTCTCCTCTTCTCTCTCCGCTCCTCTCCTCTCTCACTCCGCTCCTCCTTTCCTCTTCTCTCTCTGCTCCTCTTATCTTCTCTCTCTGCTCCTCCTCTCCTCTTCTCTCTCTGCTCCTCCTCTCCTCTTCTCTCTCCACTCCTCCTCTCCTCTTCTCTCTCTGCTCCTCCTTTCCTCTTCTCTCTCCACTCCTCCGCTCCTCCTTTCCTCTTCTCTCTCCGCTCCTCTCCTCTCTCACTCCGCTCCTCCTTTCCTCTTCTCTCTCTGCTCCTCTTATCTTCTCTCTCTGCTCCTCCTCTCCTCTCTCACTCCGCTCCTCTCCTCTCTCACTCCGCTCCTCCTTTCCTCTTCTCTCTCTGCTCCTCCTCTCCTCCTCTCTCTCTGCTCCTCCTCTCCTCTCCTCTCTCCGCTCCTCTCCTCTCTCACTCCGCTCCTCCTCTCCTCTTCTCACTCCGCTCCTCTCCTCTCTCACTCCGCTCCTCCTTTCCTCTTCTCTCTCTGCTCCTCTTATCTTCTCTCTCTGCTCCTCCTCTCCTCTTCTCTCTCTGCTCCTCCTCTCCTCTTCTCTCTCCACTCCTCCTCTCCTCTTCTCTCTCTGCTCCTCCTTTCCTCTTCTCTCTCCACTCCTCCGCTCCTCCTTTCCTCTTCTCTCTCCGCTCCTCTCCTCTCTCACTCTGCTCCTCCTTTCCTCTTCTCTCTCTGCTCCTCTTATCTTTTCTCTCTGCTCCTCCTCTCCTCTTCTCTCTCTGCTCCTCCTCTCCTCTTATCTCTCTGCTCCTCCTCTCCTCTTCTCTCTCCACTCCTCCTCTCCTCTTATCTTCTCTCTCTGCTCCTCCTCTCCTCTTCTCTCTCCACTCCTCCTCTCCTCTCTCCGCTCCTCTCCTCTCTCACTCCGCTCCTCCTTTCCTCTTCTCTGTCTGCTCCTCCTCTCCTCTTCTCTCTCCGCTCCTCCTCTCCTCTTCTCTCTCTGCTCCTCCTCTCCTCTTCTCTCTCCGCTCCTCCTTTCCTCTTCTCTCTCTGCTCCTCCTCTCCTCTTCTCTCTCTGCTCCTCCTCTCCTCTTCTCTCTCTGCTCCTCCTCTCCTCTTCTCTCTCCGCTCCTCCTTTCCTCTTCTCTCTCTGCTCCTCCTCTCCTCTTCTCTCTCCGCTCCTCCTCTCCTCTTCTCTCTCTGCTCCTCCTCTCCTCTTACCTCTCTCTTCTCTCTCCGAGTTCCAGTCGTCTGCTCTTTGCAGCGGCGGGCCCTCTGGTTGGGTACCCGAAAGCTGGTACCACCTGGTCCCACAGTGGTACCAGGTGGTACCATGGTGGTACCGGTACCTTTACAACCGGTACTACACCGGCGGTACCGAATTGCAATGCAGATATACAGTAGGTGCCTCATTTAGGTGCCATGCCCGAGCTGCTGAGTGAAATATCCGCCCTCGGGTGCTCCGAAACCGGCGCTGCACACACCTTCACTAACATTATCATTTGCAGCGCGCCGCTTGAAATGCTCTTAAAAAAAATATATATATATATATATATATATATATATATATATATATATATATATATATATATATATATTCATACACTTAAAATTAGCTTTAAAAAAGTATGGGTTCAGGCACTGTTTAGGCCCCGGTATCGGAAAAATACAAAACCCTGCTGGTGACGCTGATGGCGTCCATATTTCCCTGTTAATGTGGTGGAAGCCCTGTGAACGTTCGTATTGTCTAAGTGATCATTAAAATTGATGGCGAGCTGACTTCATCCAGCTTGCTAGGCCGCGCTGGCATAAGTCATAATTATGTGATGACAGTGTAAGACGGAGCGTCCACACTGGCCCCTCATCCAGGCCAGTTAAATGATATAATTAACCCAATAAGAGGTGAACGCTCCACATTGGATAAGTTATTAAATGTTTGGATGAACCTGAGCTCCATTTCCCTAACTACCGCTGTCTTCCTCACCCCCTCCCCCCCTTCCTCCATTAGCCCATTAGCAGTTATGTGATACTATATGCTGATGGGGCAGTGGACAGAGAAAGTGGGGAAATTAAGCCTGACCATTGGTTGTGTTATGGACTGCTCTTATAAGCCGGCACTGAAGGACACTAAAGTGAACAGCACATCACTGAGGGACATGCAACTAGCACAGTACAGCACATCACTGAGGGACATGCAACTAGCACAGGCCTGATCTGACTGTAATGTGAGCTTAGCTGGTTTGTCAACAAAACAACAGGCTGGCTGACCTTGCTATGCATCCGACACGCAGCACGTTTGTGTTGATGGCGTTAAGAGATGAAGGTAGGGACAGATGATTGTGTTTAAGAGATGAAGGTAGGGACAGAGATGATGGTAGGGACAGAGATGAAGGTAGGGACAGATGAAGGTAGGGACAGAGATGAAGGTAGGGACAGAGATGAAGGTAGGGACAGATGAAGGTAGGGACAGATGAAGGTAGGGACAGAGATGAAGGTAGGGACAGAGATGAAGGTAGGGACAGATGAAGGTAGGGACAGAGATGAAGGTAGGGACAGATGAAGGTAGGGACAGATGAAGGTAGGGACAGATGAAGGTAGGGACAGAGATGAAGGTAGGGACAGAGATGAAGGTAGGGACAGATGAAGGTAGGGACAGAGATGAAGGTAGGGACAGATGAAGGTAGGGACAGATGAAGGTAGGGACAGATGAAGGTAGGGACAGATGAAGGTAGGGACAGATGACAGCTGAGTGTGTAACAAAACATGAACTCAAGTCGGTCCGGCAAACGCATCAAATTTAACCAATCAAATTGCTCAATTTGTCCCTGGTTAAGCTGTAATGGAAGGGGTTGCACTGAGCCTGACAGCATGCCTACCGCTGGGCCCGCGAGCCTCTGTGAGACGTGTGTGTGTGTGTGTGTGCGCGCGAGGGACCGGAGAGGGTCCCACCAAGCGTGACTGCGTGTTATTCACACTGACGAGTTGCGCTGTTCACTGTCACCTCTCATTGTGAGGGGAAATAAGCCTGTGGAGAGAGCCGTGGCCAGGGGAGGGTGGAGGACAGAGGCGAGGCTGCGGGAAGAGACCCTCACAGCCTCCACCCAAGGACTAGTCACTCTTCCAAGGAGAACAGAGCTCCCAGCCTCCGTACGCCTCTCGCTGTTGGCCCACGTATGAACGAAACACTGAGAAAGCTCCTCGGCGAGCGGGCGTACGCCAATATTCAGATGCTTAACAACCAGGTCCCCTCTCCGTTCTAACACATTCTTCCAGACAGTGGGGGCCCCCTGGCTGTGTGTGTGGCTGGGTCTGGGGAGGGGCGGGTGGGTGTTATGGTGTTTGATTTGTTGTGAAGACTGCAGCAGCAGGTCCTCGGCAGAGTCCAGGTTGGACGCAGCAGGCCCGCCGAGAGTGACACTTCCTCTCTCTGTCTCGTCCTGCGGAGAGCCCCGACAGCCAGAACCAGCCACCCACCGTGGGCAGGGGGGACTCGCTTATCTGTGTCACCCCGATGTCCCTCCCCCCTCTCTTCTGCTTCTGGCCCCTCTCCAGAGAGACCACACAAAAAAGCCGGTCTCTCTCTCGCTCGGCTCCCTGATTGTTTTTGTTCCTGTGAGCAGACAAATAGAGTCTGGCCTCTTACAAAAGAAAATGGCGGAGCTCATCTGATCGTACTGCCCTAAGGAGCGGCCTGGCCTGAAGGGCTAGTGATTGGAAAATTACAGTGCTGCTGCAGCCATATTGTCAGGGAGTCTCTGCCTTTCTGTTTGGGTCAAAGGTCATCAGCTGAATGGCCGGCGGGACACTTTTAGAGTGCGTCCATCAATACCGTGAAGTGATTGGCCATCGTCATACCAATTCAGATCCGTTTCATCCTTTTACGCGGTAATCCTAATTTCTGCTCATTTCCCTGATGTGTGAATACAGGGCAAATGGCTGTCAGTGTCAACCTCATTTTGTACATCAATTTGAAACAATGTAAAATTTACATTGTAAATCTTTACTCTGCTTTGTATGATTCCAAAGAAAATCATAACAGTCAAATGAATGCTGACTGAACGGTTGGGTGGGATCCGTTTGAGACAGCAGTGAGAGATTTGGGTCTTTGAGTAAAAATACCTGTTGTGTGATTATTGTTGAAGCCGCCTGCCCCTGTCCCTTCCACACAAGTGGTCTGATAAGTGATTACAATTGGGTGGTGGGGTGGAGGGTGGTGGTGTGGGGGCTGGAGTATAACAAGGGCCTTGTCAAAACAGACCCTCCATCAGATTTGAGGTCAATTTCGCCCCCCTTGATTGCGTGTATTTTTGTGTGTGTGGTTGCGTGTGTCTGTCTGTGGGGGGAGGGAGAGAGAGAGATTACTGTATGTCCATTGGAGCCATCATGCTTGAGACCAGATGTTTGAAGCCAAGTTATCTCTCTCCTCCTCCCTCTCTTCCAGTCTCCCACCCTGCTCTCTCTCTCCTCCTCCCTCTCTTCCAGTCTTCCACCCTTCCCTCTCTCTCCTCCTCCCTCTCTTCCAGTCTTCCACCCTTCTCTCTCTCCTCCTCCCTCTCTTCCAGTCTTCCACCCTGCTCTCTCTCTCCTCCTCCCTCTCTTCCAGTCTTCCACCCTTCCCTCTCTCTCCTCCTCCCTCTCTTCCAGTCTTCCACCCTTCTCTCTCTCCTCCTCCCTCTCTTCCAGTCTTCCACCCTTCTCTCTCTCTCCTCCTCCCTCTCTTCCAGTCTTCCACCCTGCTCTCTCTCTCCTCCTCCGTCTCTTCCAGTCTTCCACCCTGCTCTCTCTCTCCTCATCCCTCTCTTCCAGTCTTCCACCCTTCTCTCTCTCCTCCTCCCTCTCTTCCAGTCTTCCACCCTGCTCTCTCTCCTCCTCCCTCTCTTCCAGTCTTCCACCCTTCTCTCTCTCCTCCTCCCTCTCTTCCAGTCTTCCACCCTGCTCTTTCTCTCCTCCTCCCTCTCTTCCAGTCTTCCACCCTGCTCTCTCTCTCCTCATCCCTCTCTTCCAGTCTTCCACCCTTCCCTCTCTCTCCTCCTCCCTCTCTTCCAGTCTCCCACCCTGCTCTCTCTCCTCCTCCCTCTCTTCCAGTCTTCCACCCTGCTCTTTCTCTCCTCCCTCTCTTCCAGTCTTCCACCCTGCTCTTTCTCTCCTCCTCCCTCTCTTCCAGTCTTCCACCCTGCTCTTTCTCTCCTCCTCTCTCTCTTCCAGTCTCCCACCCTGCTCTCTCTCCTCCTCCCTCTCTTCCAGTCTTCCACCCTTCTCTCTCCTCCTCCCTCTCTTCCAGTCTTCCACCCTGCTCTCTCTCTCCTCCCTCTCTTCCAGTCTTCCACACTGCTCTCTCTCTCTCTCCACCTCCCTCTCTCCCAGTCTTCCACCCTTCCCTCTCTCTCCTCCTCCCTCTCTTCCAGTCTTCCACCCTTCTCCCTCTCCTCCTCCCTCTCTTCCAGTCTTCCACCCTTCTCTCTCTCTCCTCCTCCCTCTCTTCCAGTCTTCCACCCTGCTCTCTCTCTCCTCCTCCCTCTCTTCCAGTCTTCCACCCTTCTCTCTCTCTCCTCCTCCCTCTCTTCCAGTCTTCCACCCTGCTCTCTCTCTCTCTCTCTCTCTCTCTCCACCTCCCTCTCTCCCAGTCTTCCACCCTGCTCTCTCTCTCTCTCTCTCTCCACCTCCCTCTCTCCCAGTCTTCCACCGTGTGCTCTCTCTCTCTCTCCACCTCCCTCTCTCCCAGTCTTCCACCCTGCTCGCTCTCTCTCCACCTCCCTCTCTCCCAGTCTTCCAACCTGCTCTCTCTCTCTCCACCTCCCTCTCTTCCAGTCTTCCACCCTGCTCTCTCTCTCTCCTCCTCCTCGCCTCATCCCCTATCTCCGTTCCTCTTCCGCCCCTCGGCCCTGGCCCTCTGCCTGCTCTTTCGCTCACCCCCCGTGTTCGCAAATCACTTCTTCCCGTGTCAGCAGGTAAATTGTTTTGTCCTCCCATTCCCTGCTTTCATTACCTTGTGTAAATTAAGCGATATGTCGTCCACCGGTGCGCGCCAGAGCACTCACCGCGCCAACGCCAAAATCATGAGATTTGGCATAATAAATGAAGACAAACTGGCAGTAGCAGTGCTCCTCTCCGTACGGACTCGCCTTCATTATTCGCTTAACTTGCCGGAGAAAATGACTTAACCCTGACCTGTGCATTACGTCCCATATTCACTTCAGATAAAAGCCTTTTTACAGCACACAACAATTTATATTCCGGCAAAGAGGCTGCTTTTCTCTGTCAGTTTTCCAATCTCAGCTCCTGAACACACGTCATTAAACTTGTCTTGCCTTCCTGTATTTGTCCATCAGTCCTTCTTTTTACATAAAATCTGGCAGCATTATTCTGGAATTTGATGGCACCCACTCATTTTTTCCCCTTGGAATGTTTGATTGGAAGAAATATAGCTGGGCCGGGGCTATCTCCTCTCTTCTGTGGAATCATGTGCTTGATGAAATAGTGTTCCCCCAGCAAGAATAATAAAAACAGACTTGTGCATTACAGGGGGCTCTCAATCTGCCAGCTGGGCTGGAGCCGGGAGAAAAAACCCACCCCGCCTGCCTCCTGACAGATTTTTATAGTTATCCCAGCAGATAAATGGAAATGGGTGACCAGGCTGGGGAAGGCCATTCTGGAGCCGAGCATGGGGTCCATGGGGGATGAACAGTAGCGTGGGGTACATGGGGATGAACAGTAGCGTGGGGTACATGGGGATGAACAGTAGCGTGGGGTACATGGGGATGAACAGTAGGGTGGGGTACATGGAGGATGAACAGTAGCGTGGGGGACATGGGGGATGAACAGCGTGGGGTACATGGGGGATGAACAGTAGCGTGGGGTACATGGGGGCTGAGCAGTAGCATGGGGTACATGAGGGCTGAGCAGTAGCATGGGGTACATGGGGATGAACAGTAGCGTGGGGTACATGGGGATGAACAGTAGCGTGGGGGACATGGGGATGAACAGTAGCATGGGGGACATGGGGGATGAACAGTAGCGTGGGGTACATGGGGATGAACAATAGCGTGGGGTACATGGGGGATGAACAGTAGCATGGGGGACATGGGGGATGAACATTAGCGTGGGGGACATGGGGGATGAACAGAAGCGTGGGTTACATGGGCGCTGAGCAGTACCGTGGGGTACATGGGGATGAACAGTAGCGTGGGGGACATGGGGGATGAACAGTAGCATGGGGTACATGGGGATGAACAGTAGCGTGGGGTACATGGGGGATGAACAGTAGTGTGGGGGACATGGGGGATGAACAGTAGCGTGGGGTACATGGGGGATAAACAGTAGCGTGGGGGACATGGGGGATGAACAGTAGCGTGGGGGACATGGGAGATGAATAGTAGCGTGGGGGACTTGGGGGATGAACAGTAGCGTGGGGGACATGGGGGATGAACAGTAGCGTGGGGGACATTGGGGATGAACAGTAGCGTGTGGGACATGGGGGATGAACAGTAGCGTGGGGGACATGGGGGATGAACAGTAGCGTGGGGGACATGGGGGATGAACAGTAGTGTGGGGGACATGGGGGATGAACAGTAACGTGGGGGACATGGGGGATGAACAGTAGCATGGGGGACATGGGGGATGAACAGTAGCGTGGGGGACATGGGGGATGAACAGTAGCGTGGGGGACATGGGGGCTGAACAATAGCACCAGGAGGGGTGAACACTTATGGGTCAACCAAGGGGCTGCTCATACAGACAACCACCAGAGCCGTCTTTTCACAATTCTCCAAGTAAGCTCAGTGGGAAAATGTACCAGTAAACTATGTACAAACTCATCTTACTTAGGAACACCAAAGAATTCTGCCTTTGTAATAGAGCATGTTAATCAATGCCTAAGTATGCACCGATATGAACATTTTGGCGGATACTGATGATAACCGATATTAACATTGCTGTTATGGCTGATAACAGATATTTACAGATTACAGATGTTGATATGATCTGTCTACTGTAAAAACAAGTTTCTATCATAATCAAAATTTGTACATTCTGAAAAACCACATGTAAACACTGAATTTGAAAAAATTATGTCTTTCTTTATTTCCAAAACATTTGGGAAAAACCCATAGTATAGGTGACTCACCTGGTACCATTAAGGTTTAGTCAAGTCAAGTCAAGTCAAGTCAAGTTTATTTGTATAGCACATTTCATACACAGAGGCAATTCAAAGTGCTTCACATAAAATGGTTGACAGGAAAAGAAAAGAAGAGAATAAAATGGACATTTAAAAGCATCACAACAAAACTTTAAAAAGAGTATAAAAAGTGCATTAAGCAACAGGCGCAGCAGTTGCAGGAAGAGCTAAAAACTTATAGAGGACTCATTGGGTTTGCATAGTAGCTGTCAGCAGTTAAAAGCGACGGTAAACATAAAAGTCTTTAGTCTATTTTTAAAAGTAAGTAAGGTTGGGGCAGATCTGAGGTCTTCAGGCAATTTGTTCCAGCTAGCAGAAGCATAGTGGGTAAATGCAGCCTTCCCATGATTTGATTTGATCCTAGGGACAGTTAATAAGCTGGACCCTGTTGACCTAAGAGTTCTAGACGGTTTGTAGCATGGGAGCAATTCAGCTATGTATTTTGGGCCTAGGCCATTAAGTGATTTATAGACTAATAACAGTATTTTAAATTCTATTCTATGACACACTGGCAACCAGTGTAAGGACTTAAGAACTGGAGTGATATGATCAGCTTTCTTAGTCTTCGTTAGAACTCTAGCAGCAGCATTCTGAATGAGTTGAAGTTGCCTAAGTTCTTTTTTGGAGAGACCAGAAAAAAGGCTATTGCAATAGTCTAACCTACTATAAATGAAGGCGTGAATTAGTTTTTCTAGATCCTGTCTGGACATGTATCCCCTAATTCTTGCTATATTTTTAAGATGATAAAAAGCTGATTTTCTAATTGACTTAATGTGGGAGTTAAAGTCCTTCCCACAGCCATCCCGGGTTTGATTCCAGCCCGTGGCAGCTTTGCTGCATCTCCTCCCCTCTCTCTTTCTCTCCCTGCTTTCCTGTCTCTACTGTCCTATTTAATAAAGGCAAAATGCTCATAAAATCATATTTAAATCCTAGATTTAAATATGATAAGATAAGATCAATATGAAGATTTTTTCCCGATACAATAAACATGATTAACATTGCTGTTATTTTGCTCATTGGAATGATAACGATATATTAAAAAGTGACTAACATCGGCCAATACGGATATGATTGCGGATATATCGTGCATCCCTACAAATACCTGATAGTTTGGTCTGTATGAGTAAACCTTCACTACTGTCTTCCCATAGAGATGCATAGGAAAGTCCCACGTCGCACCGCGGTCTAGCTCCAGTGAGAAGGAACTGTAAAAGATGGAAAGGGTGATCGCAAGTGTCCTCAGGGTGATAGGTGTTCATTTTCTGATTTGGAAGTGTCAGCACTACGGGAATATCAAGCTCACTTGAATGTAAAAGGTCACACGCACTTTACATGAGTCCACAAAGTCTCTTGTTCATTGTCAATGGAGCAGACCCAGGCGGTACAGTAGGCGGGTAGCAGCTCAGATTAGAGTCTTGCTTCTACAGTCTATTTGGAGAGAGTTGTTCATGTGACAAAAGATGTGGCTTTGTTTGTCTTAGAGCTCGATAGTTTTTTTTGTATCCAGTTTGGATACATGCGACGAGCATACAGACCATGCTTAAATACATAAATACCACGATTAACTATAAAAAAATCAGACATGATTAAAAAAATATGGGCTTAAAGTGTAACTAACCCCCAAAACACTTTTTTTCAGCTTTTAACCAATATATATGACTTTGGGGGTGATGTGTGAAGAATTCTGGTCAAAATTTCCACATTTGACACCAAACTGTTGCCATTTTACCATTTGTATCATTTTTCAGCAGCATATCTGGCATAAGCGCCCTCTAAGGGTCGAACACTGCTTTTTTTTTTCTCTCAAATGAATGGGAGATTAGGGGCACACTGACGTCACAGTGCCCCCAAAGACTATGGGATTTCAAGATAAATTACTCCCCTACCCCCCCTGTACCCTTTCGGCTCCTCAGAACTCCAAGCCTATTCCTATTGAAGTTTGCTCTTAAAATACTGAACCAAACGTCGTCAAAGTTGGCACATGTCTTAATTATAGTTAGTTTCCCGCTGAATGTGTCACTACTTTATTAATATCTTACCTGGATAAGCTCGAATGATGATGTATATATTATCAGTCCGAGTTGGAAGCAGCTGTCTCCAGCCCAGGCAGGCGAGAGAGAGTCGTACTCGTACTGTAAAACCTCATGCACTAGCGCCAAGCTCCGGGTGCGCGCGCAGCAGAAGCTGGGCTCTCTCGGTGTGTCTGTGTGTGTGTGCTCCAAGTCAAGTCAAGACTCCGTTTTGCTGCGCGGATTGGGTTTGACCGTTTGATCAAGCAAGTAGCTCCTGTGCTCTTAAAATACTGAACACCACGTTGTCATATTTGACATATGTCTTCATTGTAGACAGTTTATCGCTGAATGTGTCATTACATTATAAATATCTTACCTGGATAAGCTCTAATTATGTTGTTTATATTATCAGTCCGACTTGGAAGCACTTTCTCTCGGCCAGTCAAACGGGAGAGTCTGCACTCTCATGCACCCGCGGGGGCGCGCACACGCCGCACAGCAGACAGACTGTGAATGGGCGGAGGAGGAGGAGGAGAGATCCGACAGGCTACTCAGCTACTGTGCCCGTCTGTGAAAAGCGTCCTGTCCAGTCGCACCTTCGCAAAAAGATGCGGGATTCCCTCAATCGCACAAAGAAAAATCGCACACCAGCTATTTCTGTCTGTGTTTGTTTGTTGCTCCGTGAGGTTACAGAGCGCCCCATGCATGGAGGAGCCAGGCTGTTTCGCCAGCCAGGGCGCAGCCTGCAACTGCGCTGAGAGGAAAACTTTTGCACAACTTTTAACAAGAATCACGAAAAGCCCCAAAACGCAAATTAAAAACAGATTTCATTGCGCGGTTTATCGGTAGTTGTACGAGGGAATGACGTGGAGAAATCTCGCATTGTGTTACCCCAGAGCGGGGGGTTTCTCCTATTGTGCGGTGATGCTGTAACGAGCCCATGTCACTTTGCTCTCGTAACGTAGTTTTGACACCTGCCATAGAGATACATGCAGAAAAATAATTAAATTTCTAGTTCGCCACTGAATTACCAAATTGATATAACTATCAACAATTTTGAGCAACACTCTTTCCATACATGCCACCAGCGTTGGCTAGTTGTTGATATTTATAAAGATATTGCCCCTCTCAAAAAATTTATTTTTGAGGCGGTAGGCAAACTGTAATGGCGTCGATTTCCGAAAAGAAATCTGGACTTGAACACAGCCAAAGAGTTTAGTATAGACAAGAGCATATGTCATTTCTTGTTTTTTTCCATAGGTATTTTCAAATCACTGTTCTGATACATATCTAGGGGGTTAGTCCCCCTTTAAAGGAATAACTGGAACAAAAGGACATTAATAAAGTAAGTATAAAATAATAATAAAGGCTGACTATAACAATCTGTCTCATTCTGATTGATTTTAAGCACCTCGGGGTCTTCGCTTGATGGTCTTCCTCTTTGGTCTTTAGCCTAAACCTTGATGGTTGCCTGAATGATGTAGATATGATGAAATATGGACAGTGTATACTGACATATCCACCCAGAAATGTTGCAGCATTTCTGTTGAATTTAAATTCATTTTTACATTGCCATTTCTGCATTGAAAGAAAAAAGATGTTTAGAGATCTATTTTACTATAAACAAATATTACAATTCAAATTTGACTTTTTTTAAATCAGCATCATAGCCTATTATTGGTTTGTCAGTCAACAAAAGCATCAGTTTTGATGTTTTCATTCAAGTGTGTGATAGCGGTGCTTTGGATGATACAGTAAGTGTATCAATCATGTGCTGAGCTGGAGCTGAATGAAGACAGGCATAACAGCATTTTCATGACTAACATAAGAGGATGGAAAGTCCTTGGTTTAAATGGAAGATTAAATGTTTCCACTGTGCATTACCTTAAGATTCTGGGGAAAATAATCAACCATAAACAGTACTCATATATCCACTGTTTATTCCTTTTTTATTCCCTCAATAAAAGCTCTTTCAGGCCCGGATTAATCAGCTGAACTGAGTAAGCCAGCGGTTCCCATTCCCAACCGTTTCCGACTCATGACCCGCGACAAAATCCAAAAATGGCCGCGGCCCACATCCGACCGTAACCAGTATGGAGGCCAAATAATGCGTTCTCAGAACACTTTTTATAAACGATAAAAGGAGCTGTCCATCAGCACCACACAGTATCCAGAAACTAAAAGTGCAGGTCTGTCTGCAATACGAGGGATCAGGATTTGGTAAACAAACAACTTCAACAGACTTCCAGGTGCAGTTCATAAACAGCAGTTCATGGTGAAACCATGCCCTGTTTGAACAGTAACGACCCAGAGAGAGAGATCTGCAGCATGCAGTAATGTAGTGTATCAGACCCAGAGAGAGATCTGCAGCATGCAGTAACGTAGTGTATCAGACCCAGAGAGAGATCTGCAGCATGCAGTAATGTAGTGTATCAGACCCAGAGAGAGATCTGCAGCATGCAGTAATGTAGTGTATCAGACCCAGAGAGAGATCTGCAGCATGCAGTAACGTAGTGTATCAGACCCAGAGAGAGATCTGCAGCATGCAGTAACGTAGTGTATCAGACTCAGAGAGAGATCTGCAGCATGCAGTAAGGTAGTGTATCAGACTCAGAGAGAGATCTGCAGCATGCAGTAATGTAGTATATAAGACTCAGAGAGAGATCTGCAGCATGCAGTAACATAGTGTATCAGACTCAGAGAGAGATCTGCAGCATGCAGTAAGGTAGTGTATCTGATACATTACGTTATCTCTCTCGGTATCTGATACACTACGTTACTGCATGCTGCAGATCTCTCTGGGTCTGGTCTGATACACTACGTTGCAGATCTCTCTCTGGGTCTGGTCTGATACACTACGTTACAGATCTCTCTCTCTGGGTCTGACCCAGAGAGAGAGCTCTGCAGCATGCAGTAACGTGTATCAGCGTAAGAACTCTCATGGGTCTGGCGTTGAGACTAATGATTTGGTGGCCCACTTGCCATACCTTTGCGGACCACCAGTGGGCCCCGGCACACAGTATGGGAATGGCTGCAGTAGGCTAATCAATCTACCTCTAGTGCTTTCCACCCTGGCCTGGAGAGCTATTACGTCTTCATCACATACTGCAACATCTCGACTCCCCGGGACATACTGTATGCAAGGATCCTTTTTGTAGTATCCTTTTTTTCCTCCACTACACAAACGACTGCAGCAGGACCCCTCTGTCAAACTCTTGTAGATTGCAGACAACACAACGGTCAGCGGCCTCATCCATGACGGTGACGAGTCTGCATACAGACAGGCGGTTGAACAGCTGGCACTCTCGTGCGGTCAGCACAACCTGGAGCTGAACAAGCTCAAAACTGTAGAGATGCCAGTGGACTTCAGGAGGAGCCCCCCAGGGTGGGGTGGGGTTGGGGGATGATGAAGTCCTTATTTGTGGGGGCTTTCGGGCCTCGGTGAAGAGGCGGATGGCAATTGGGAAGAAACTGTCCTTGTGACGAGAGGTTCTCGTTCTGCCAGACCTCAGTCTCCTGCCAAGGCAGAGTGCCTCAAAGAGTTTGTGGTGATTTTCCGAGACCGCTTCAGCGTCCTGGCTAGCGGTGTGCACGTCCTGAAGGGATAGCGTCATGCAAGCCAAGATTCTGAGCGGGGCAACAAATGACCTTTGGTCACTGCCGAAGTTTTTTGTCTCTTTTTTTTATGTTGACTGTTTGATGCCAGATGTAGAGGAATATCTCATTTGAAATTAACATTAGATTGTTCTGATGTCATTATTCAGTTTTAACAATCAATATTTGCTCCTTTTCGCATTATTCTAAATACTGTATATTTATTTCGAGATTTTTGTCAACTTCTTATGCTGTTATGGTTATTAGCTTAGTCACTCACTTCTACACTGCTGCCACTTTTCTTGAAATCTTAGCTAAAATTGGCTAAGTGGGTGGGCGGTGTCTGTCTGGGTGTCTGTCAGTCACGATTTGTGATGGAAGTGATGTCACTCGGGCTGTGTGTGTGTGTGTGTGTGTGTGTGTTTTGAATACATTTGCAATTGTTCAACTGTGATCTTATCTTCTAATATAAAATTGAGTAAGTGGGTGGGTTCCGGTATCTGTATGTCAGTCACGATTTGTAACACATAGACTGCATCTTCTGCGGTGCCAGTAAATGTTAGTCCTAATGTGTGTTGTTGTCATACAGTATATAAATGTATACTTTTGTCTGTACTGTTACACTTATTTACTTACACTTGTCGACACAGACCTACATTGAATTAGCCCTTACTTCTTGGCAGATTAAGTGTGTGAGTGTTTGTTGGCTGGCCCCCAGCGCTCTCACCTCCATCATGGTGGCTGACAGAGACAGGTTGAGCCGTCTGTCGTCTTTCTCCCCATTGCCTCGGTATGAGATGATGCTAGTTATTATGGTACAGCATGTGCTAATTGGTGTGTTGATGATGGATGCTAGCTGCACTTCTCCCTGCTCAGTGGCCAGCTCAGTGGCCTTGTCGTCTGAGTGTCCGCCCTGAGACTGGGAGGTCGGGAGTTCGATCCCTGGCCGAGTCATACCAAAGACTATAAAAATGGGACCCATTTGCCTCCCTGCTTGGCACTCAGCATCAAAGGGTTGGAATTGGGGGGTTAAATCACCGTATGATTCCCGAGCGCGGCGCACGCTGCCGCTCACCGCTCCCCCAGGGGATGGGTCAAATGCGGAGAACAAATTTCACACATTGTGTGACAATCAGTGGGACTCTACCTTTACTTACTTCACTGTGTGATGATGGACAACAATAGTGGGACTTGTAAATTCATAGTAAGCAGCATCAAACTGATGTAAGTTACATGAATGAGGATACAATAATGATTCTCTGGAATATAATTGATCATTGGTCGTATTAGTGCAGAGCTCCCAACATTCTTTCCTACGGTATGAAGGGCCAAAAATGAATCTGGATGGAAGGCTGTGGGCCAAAAATAAATGTTGATGTTATGTGACATTACATTACATTCAAATGTATTCCATTTCATTGCCAATTTACATTCTAAATCTAAAATGAATTTTCAAAATAATAAAAACACTATTTTACCTGCTTAAACTTAATTGTATTAGTTAAATTTAGAATTGATTGAAAAACAACAACAACAACAACAACAACAACAACAACAACAACAACAACAACACCAACAAAGAAACAAACATATGTAAATGAAAGACCCTAACCCTAACCTTTCTGACAGAAAGTGAATGCAACTCAAGGTGCATAGCCCTAACCCTACCCATAGAAGCCATTCTCATTCAGATATCATGAGGTGACAGGTCAAGGGACCCCTTTGAAAATGGCCATGCCAGTTTTTCCCTCACCAAAATTTGGAGCGTTACATAGCCCCCTTCCCGACAAGCTAGGTTGACATGGCTGGTAGCAATGGATTCCTTAGGTCTTCTACTGTAGTTTATGGTATGAGTATCATGCGCTAAAGGGCAGTTTGTAGTGCACTACAATGTACTAAATCGATTTATGATTGCCCGACGAGCATCGCCGAACGTCAATTATTATTGTCCAATGGACATCAACATCGACGATGGAATATGATCATGGTAGGTCGCAACCATCATAAATTGCTGTACTATAAACTGCCCTTAATATTGGCCACAGACTCATTTATCTATTTATTTTTTGTCAAATCCATGGCGGGTCAAAACAAACGGGGCCCCAAATTGGTCAGCCATGTATTAGTGGTTGCTTTACTTGCAGTGATCACCGATAGGAGGTCATAGTTTACCCACCTTTTTATTTACTGTTACATCATCTATACATACTATATATTTGTTCATACAGATTACAGACAGAATTGTTACATCTGTAATAATGGGGGCTTTTCAATCAAGTGGAGAAGTCCTCTTCTTTCTCTATGTTGCGCTTGAAGAATCAATCATGTTCATCACACACTCCCTGGCAGACATCACCGGGCTGGCCGGGCTGTTTGTTGTTTGCACTGACATGCCATGGAGATATGAACGGGAGAGATAAAGGATCAAATGACTGAGCTCTGCTGCAGCCCGCCACCTGCTAAATTGACATGTCAAACCTACATTGGTGGAGCAGGTTGAGTGGTGCATGTGGAACAATGTAGAGGAGGGTCTCCAGGTACACAGACCAACAAACAAACAAACAAACCCCACTCACTGTTTGATTTGCTTGACAACAAAACAATGGTTTACAGATCAGCTTTTCAGATAATTTTGTTAATAGCTTATGCCATCTGGGGACAGAATACTGGAGCCTTTGAATCCTAATGTAATGAGATACCTCAGGGTTGGCTTTTTGTCAGACAGTTGATGCTACTTTGGTCATCACAGTTATGACTGAATTGGGACTTTACAACAGTGATGACTTAGTAACCACAATCAATGACCAGGATGCCTATCTATGGATTATTTTCCAAAGCCTTTCAACAAATCAAAACAATCTTATATTTTAGATGGAAATGGAATTATGCAGTGATCAAAAAAGGGTTTTGATCACTGCATAATTCCATTTGTGTTATTTTATAGTTTTGATGTCTTTACTATTATGACCTCTGTTTGTCTCATTGTTTGCCGGATTATGGAAAAACTACTGAGCTGATTTCATGAAACTTTGTGGAAGGGTGTAGCATGGGCCAAGGAAGAACCCATCAAATTTTGGGCAGCTCCGATACGACTCACAGAATTTGCATATCACAGCAGACTGGACTATTAGCCTTGGCGGAGGCCTGCGCTGTCCGAGCACCCTTCTAGTTCCAAAATGTGAAAGCTGGTACAAAAAAAGAGGGGAAAAAAGTGTCCTTTTGACTGGTAGTGTATACAGTATATTTTCATGACATATCAGATGGAAAAAGAAAAGTTATGTGGCATTAAAGGTCAAGACCTGAATTCAAACACACAAGCATCCTAACATGCTTAATACTGTTATGAATTTGTTATTGGTATCCTGAATCAATAGCATAACTAGAGGACACTCGGTAGAGTGCATACCTCTGCCAACCTTTCTACAAAACTTTGTGGTGTTGCGTGAATCTGTTTGGAACTTAGGCGCCTTTTTGTGATTGGCTACATCCATTACCACGCCCACTTTTGGCCAGTGGGCGTCGAAAGTTAATCAGTTCTTCCTTGGTCCATGACCTACTTGTCTTCAAAGTTTCGTGGTGTTAAGCTGCCTTCACATGATAGGCGATCTTCTCTTCTCTTACCGGGAGGTAGAGTGGAGAAAGGTCAGTGGTAAGTAGGTCAAAGTTCAAATAATTTGAACTTTGAACAGCGCAGCGCACGGTGGCAAATTCCAGCGGCGCGCGACGCCAAGCGTAGGGCTGCGCGCATAGTTGGGAGGCAGCGCTCTCCCCATAGGAAACAATGGCACAGCTGTTTTACCGCGGATCATGTGTGGGAGGCTTTACATGAATCCGTTGTGTGAATCCGTTCAGTGGTTAGCACTGTCGCCTCACAGCAAGACTGTCGTGGGTTCGAATCCCGGTCGGCCCTAGGTCCTGTCTGTGTGTGGAATTTAATGGGTGCGTGGGGCTAGCAACCCCACCCCATAAAAACTCACTTGTCACAGAAACTGCAATCGCAGTGAGGAAGACTGCCCAGAGCCTGTTGGCATTGTTTGGTTGCGGCCCTATGCTCCACTTACTGTAGGAGCCTACAGGGAGTAAGAAGAAGACATAATCCATTATTAACATGCCACGCATGGCATTGCCACACCCCCTTTTAGCTAGTGGGCGTGGACAGGTAGTCAGTTAGCCAAGGCCCATGGCCAACCTTTCTACAAAGTTTTGTGGTGTTATGTGAATCTGTTTGGAGGTTATATGCGCCTTTTGTGATTGAACATGCCCATTACCCCACCCCCTTTTGGCCAGTGGGCGTGGAAAGTTAATCAGTTGTAAATTAGCCAACGGATCTGCTTTTCTACCAAGTTTCATGCAAATCCATTCAGAACTTTTTGAGATATCCTGATGACAAACAGACAAACGGGGCGAAAACATAACCTGGCCAACTCTGTTGGTGGCGGTAATAATGAATAAGGCTTTCATATAATATATATATTTTTTCAAATCAGAAAACTCTGATATCAAGTCCAATCCAATGTCCTTTTAAAATGCAAAATCCATGGTGTAGTTTGGGATGGACAAGCTTCATTCAGCACAAGGCTGCAACAGGGGAAAGAATCATGCAAACAAAGTAAAAAAAAATCAAGAATCCAACTCATCCTTTACTGTGTGAAAGTTTCACAAGGTCGTTTGGAGAGTCATGTTAACACAATACCCGAATACAGATTTGTTTCCTTGTTCTACAAGTCACGGAGCTGCGGGTCTTTAAGCGATCATTATTACCATACAAATAGACAGATCTATTTAAAAAGCCCTTTTTATCTCATAACACTTATTCTTTACTGTTGCACGCTGAAAGGCACTGAAATGCGTCTCCCTCCTTTTTTCGCAGGGAAATCGTCTCCAGGTTGATAAAGGCTCAGAGCAATAGACGAAGTAAGGCTGACATCTTCTTAAGAGATGATAGGAGAGCCAAATCAAATAGGATGGAGCAGTCACTCTTTTCATAGATAGGTAGCTCATTTCTGCTGGCTGAGAGTTTGCATCCCTAGTGGCGCTCTGCCAGGGAAAGATAGCTCACTCGGACTCCATTCATTATTTCATTCCCTGCCCCTCTTTTCACATCTTAGCTAGCTCCCCCCTTTTTTCCTTTTTTCTTTAATGAGTTGCCTATTTTTCTGAAGTATTGATGGGGATCTCGGAATTTAGATTTTGAGACAAACTGTTTAATCACAAGCCTTTTTTTTCATTTGTGGAGAAGAGGCAAAAATCAATTATTTCTATTAAACAAAGCTGATTGCAAATGAATGGAAGTGGTAGCATTTTGAAACAAAGGCTCCATGGTGGCAAAGATAAGTGTCATTCTTGCCCCCTGAGGTAAGATATGTGGTTTAGCTTGTTAAGCAGTTTGCAAACATTTGCCATGCTGTCCATGCAAGTGTCGGTTTTACCATGCCAGGGAAAACATGAGAAAATACTTGGTACAATCATACTTATAGATAACACATCATAATGCCATCCTATTGCATTATACATATAGTTATAACCATGCATAGACCATTATAATGCTTTATAAATGGTAATGGACTGCATTTATATAGTGCTTTTATCCAAAGCACTTTACAATGTGCCTACATTCACCCTTTCACGCACACATTCACACACCAATGGTGGCAAGCTACCACGCAGGGTGCTGGTACAACCATCAGGAGCAATTTGGGGTTCAGTATCTTGCCCAAGGACACTTTGACATGCGGACATGGAGGAGCCGGGGATCGAACAACCAACCTCTTTTATCCAAAGCGATTAGTGGACGACCCCGCTCCACCTCCTGGGCCAACATTTATAACATTACTCATCATCTGTTCTAAAGTTTTTTCACTTAAATTGTAATGAAAAAGCTTTATAACAGATTGTAATGTGTTTATAATGTATAAGGCATTATAACTCTCTATGCATGATTATATATGCATTATGATGGCATTATAATGTGTTATAAATATGATTATAATGTATTATAAGACACAGGCTTTCATTAATACACAAGATGTTACTATCCCTTGTGCCAAAATCTGAGGTAAAACACATTTAGAAGCCCAATCCAGATTACAAACAAGCTAACAAACAATATACGAATCACCGGTTACCTACCCTAGCCAACAGCAGTATGAAGCATGTCATTGGGGTTTTCAAGTGGGCACCTTCCTTCACCGATGTTTCGTTAACTTAGGCCCACGACACCTCAAGAAGACTTAACGGTGTAATCCAGTGTCCTGGAAACACCCCCCCCCCCCCCATGCTACCACCGCACAACTCCATTTTACCTCACCATCTAAAATCAACTCCACACAAGGCCTTACCTTAGCGAGCTCCCCAGCAAGTATGTTTCCTCCTTAACCACAGCCATTCACTTGCTCGTTCTGCTGTCTGAGACATGTTCCTAACCGCAAGTTTCAAGCTCCGTCCCCGAATGCCCAACTCAGTTAGTAGAGCAACAACAGACTTTGCCACAAAACCACCGCAGCAAACTTCTACAGGCCGCACTCGAGTCCTCCAACCGCACTGCTCTGCCTCTGCTGCCATCTCAGTGTCACAATCCACGGAACACTTAAAAGTGAATTAAAATACCCCAGTCTTAAAAGTCACACAACACAGTTCTGGTTCAAAAAGGGTCTTTATATAAAAATGTGCAGACAGTACAGGCCAATAATTTAAGCAGTGGAATAAGGAGCTAAAAGTCATTAGGCAGCAGCTGGAAGAGTGGGGGTGAGGGGAGCGTTATCCATGGGCAATGGGGAGGGCAAGGGTAAAAGCAATGATTGTTCAGAAAGTCACAGATACCAGTCTTGTTTCCTTTGCTGGGGGTAAGCGGGGGAAAAGGGGGGGAAGCGCCGCACCGACCGCACACGTCCTCCTGGTCTCCTCGTAACTGTACAATCCTCTGCTCCACACTGGTCGGGCCACACTTGCCGTTGTCCGGCTGCCTTGCCCACACACCAGCTCAGTCTGTTGTCGTCCGTGTCCTGCCCGTGCCGCTCCGCTCTCACCCTCCACCTGGCCACACTAGCTCTGCTCCGCTCTCCCTTGCAGCTTGTCACAGCTGGGTTAAATCAGCCCCATCCGCTGATTGCCTGATCCGCTCCAGGTGTGTTGGAAAGGCGGGGGGGAGTGTCTCAGTCCCTGCCAGGCAAGCAAAAGCAAAACAGCAAAACCACTCCAAATAATACAATATGAATAAATAATGAGAATAATTCAGTATGAATGTACACATGCAACTTCACACTGGCTTTGCTTCCTGGTTACTTCGTGACACTCCTCCCACCTTTAAGGATTGTCGTCCCGACAATCGGTGCTTAATGTAAATAACGATCCGGCTTAGCTCCCAGATTACTTCTCGTTGACCTACGAGGTAGGTCAACCTCTATCTGACCTGGGTTAATTGGGTCCTGTGAGGCCTCTCCAATCTCTGCCACTTCCTCCCCAGTTACTGCTCCTGGAGCCTGTTCATTCGGCCTTGGCTGGGCTGGCGGGGCCGGTGGCCGGCCCTCTACTGCCGTTTGTGCTGGAGTCCACTGTGGCCTACATAAGAGCAGAGGAGGAAATCGAAATGTGCTCACCTCTGGGGTATTTTGTGGGCTCACCGGCCTGGTTTGGGACAGCGGTGGGTCTGGGCAGGGCCTGAGGTGGTTGCGATGAATGGTCCTTACTGGACCTTCGGGTCGGATCCTGTATGCCGGACTGTCTGCAGACAGAGTGGATATCACAACGAATGGCTCTCGTACCCACCTAGGGGTCAGTTTGCCCTGGGCCCGCCATCGAAAGTTCCTCACCAAAACTCGCTCCCCCGGCAACAGCGGTAAAGCCATCTGTTTTTTATTATACCTCTGCTGGTCTCGGGCCTGTCTGCGCTTGGAGCACTTGGACACAGCTTCATACGCTTGCAACAATGTCTGGTGGTGAGCCTGGACCCATCCTCCCTGTTGATTGGAAGGTGCTGGTGTGGGGGCTCCCACCAAAATATCCACCGGAAGGCGGGCATGCCTGCCAAACATAACAAAGAAAGGGGAGAGACCAGTAGACTCATTAACAGCATTGTTATATGCATGCACCAATTCTGGTAACCTTCGAGACCACTGTGCCTGCTCCTCCTCTTTCAAGGAGCTCAAAAGAGTCAACAGTGTATGATTGAACCTTTCGACCGAGCCGTTCCCCTGGGGATGGTATGGGGTTGTCCGACTCTTCCTGGCTCCATACATTTGGCACAGTTCTGCTAGGACAGCGGATTCAAAAGCTGCTCCTCGGTCTGAGTGTATCTGTTCCGGGCAGCCAAATGGCTGGATGATGTGTGCCCACAGCGCTTTTGCTGTTGTGGCCGCCGTCTGGTCTCTTGTTGGCACAGCCCATGCAAACCTGGAAAACACATCCACTGCAACCAAAATATAGGGGTGCACGTCTCCTTGCCGGCCCAATGACAGATAATCCACGGCTACCAGTTCCAGTGGGTAAGAGGTAGACACAGGATTTATGGGAGCTCTTACCTCCCGATAGGATTTCTGGTGCAGACAGTGGCTGCAGTTAGTTGACCATTGGTGGACATCCTCCCCTTGTCCTGGCCAATAGAACCGGCGCTGCAACACAGACAGAGTTTTGGTGCCAGCCAGATGGCCAACCGCTTCATGGTAGTGTTTCCACACCAACCTTCTCCACCCTGGGGGCACTACAATTTGTTCAAGCAGTTCAGTGTCTTTGTCTTCTACAGTCTTTAGTAGAAGACCCCCCTTAACCCTCAACTGGGCCCACGATTTGGCATAGGGCTGCAACAACTTCACTCTGTGTTCTTGAGCATGCTCTGAGATGCGTTTACCTTCCAGTATCAAGGTTTTCACCACATCTAGTGTCGGGTCTTCCTGTTGACGTGCTGCCCAAAGCTCAGACTGCTCCTGGCACTCTGCACCCTCTGTGGTGATAGCCATGGTGGCGGAGGTTTCCGGTGGTCTCCGTGACAAGGCGTCCGCATTGCCATTTTCTTTTCCTGGGCGGTATTTAAGAACATAGTTAAAATTTGACAGCTGTGCCACCCACCTCTGCTCCACCGCCCCAAGCTTTGCATTGTTCAAGTGCACTAGTGGGTTATTGTCAGTGAACACCATAACCTCCGAGCCCCACAAGTAATCTTTGAATTTTTCTGTTATCGCCCATTTAAGGGCCAGCAGTTCCAATTTGAATGAGCTGTAGTTCTTATCATTTCGCTCATTAGGATCCAGGGATCGGCTTGCATACGCTATTACCCGTTCTTTGCCCTCCTGCACCTGCGAAAGAACTGCCCCCAAGCCTTCAAAACTCGCATCAGTGTACAGTCTGAAAGGCAGGGTAAAATCTGCGTAAGCCAAAATGGGGGCACTCACCAACTTGTCCTTCAAAGCTTCAAAGGCTGTTTGGCAGCTAGAGTCCCACTTTACAGGCCAAGTCTTTGAATTAAACTGTTGCACGCCATGTGTTAGAGCTTGTAAGGGGGCAGAAACTCTTGCGAAGGCATGAATAAAACGCCTGTAATACCCCACAAAACCCAGGAACGAACGTACCTGGCGTACAGTAGTAGGTGGGGGCCAATCCCTCACCGCCTTGACCTTCTCGGGGTTAGGTGACACTCCCTGCTGGCTCACCAGATGGCCCAAGTAGTGTACCTCCTTCCGGAACAGAGTGCACTTCTTTGGTTGCAGTTTCAGTCCATGGTCTTTGAGTTTCTGAAACACTCGTTCTAGGTGGGCAAGATGTTTATCAAAGGTCTCAGAGTACACAATGATATCGTCTAGGTAAATTAAGAGAGAGTCATTTACCTGTGAACCCAGACAACGTTGCATCAACCGCTGGAATGTGGCTGGCGCATTGCACAGCCCAAATGGCATTCTCTCAAATTCGAACAGCCCCAGCGGTGTAGTGAAAGCGGTTTTCTCCCGGTCCGCTGGGTCCATTTCGACCTGCCAGTAGCCACTGGCAAGGTCCAGGGTTGAATACCACTCAGCTTTGGTCAAGGTGGTGAGTGACTCCTCGATGGGTGGCAAGGGGTAGGCATCTTTATGGGTGAGGTCATTCAGCCGCCGGTAGTCCACGCAGAACCTCCATGACCCATCCTTTTTCTTCACGAGAACGACCGGTGCTGCCCAGGGGCTGCTGCTCTCCTTAATGACCCCCTTCTCCAGCATGGTCTGCAGGAGGGACCGGAGCTCCTGGTACAGTTTTGGGGGCACTGGCCTGTACCGTTCTCGGGAGGGGGGTGCATCACCTGTGGGGATTTGGTGTAATACAGCGTCAGTGCGCCCAAAGTCTTCATCATCCTGAGAAAATATGCCCCTCCATTTTGAGAGGAATTGTTCCACTCTCTCTTGCTGTGGTTGTGGAAGGTTGGGACAGAGAGGGACCCCACCCGATGTACAGTCCTCAGCAGTCTCTTGGATGGCTCGCACTGCCACCTCCAACTCCCCATCTGATTCCTGCAACACGAGGTTATTAGCATCAAGTTGTTCAGGTGATATCTGACAGATTTTGGCCAATGGCTGACGCTGTGGTATTTCAATGGAGTAGGGGTGTGGGTTACATAACATTATAGGTACTTTGTTTCCTTTTACCTCGACTACAGCATGTGCGACTTGCCACTCATTATCACTTTCCAGGCCTTCTATCAGAGCTGTGTAGTGCATCTTACCAGTGTTCTCTGGAACATGTGTCCATAGCACCATTTCGCTTTCCGGGGGCACGATCACTGGTTGCTGTTTTGTCAAGCGAGCAGTCATTGGTCTCACTTCAGTGGGGCCGGATACCAGGACTCGTTGACAGCAGGCAAATGCCCGTTCCCACTCCTTTTGAGACACAGGTGGAACTGTGGACTTAAAAGCTTTGAGCCCTGGATAAGCTCCTCCCTCCACAGCCTCCCACACTGGTCTGATCACATTCATGCCCAGCAGCCCCTGGTGGGGCCCCATACAGTCATCAGAAACAATGAGGACCCCCCTCTCTGGAACATCAATCCCCCCCACTTTAAAATCCAGCATGGCATAACCTACATAAGGAATCTGCAGGCCATTTGCTGCTTTCAATTTTAGCCAATTTATCTTTGTGCCATTTTCTGTCTGCAAATCTTTAAAATGAGTCTTTAAAAAAGTTTCACTGAACAGAGTTACCTGTGAGCCTGTGTCCAAAATACAGGGGATGTGTGTTCCTCCTGCAAATACTTCTACTGCTGGACATTCTCCAACAAAAGAGGGCTTTAATGCTTGTTCTGTTTCCAGACCTCCGTCCACTCGCCCTACAGTGGCTGGCCCTGGGAGTTTAAAGAAGCCTGGTTTGTTTGGCGCTGGGGGCACTCTCGCCGGAAATGTCCGGCCTGTCCACAGTGTAGACAAATGGGCTGTCCCTGGTCATTCCAACGTGGGCGGGTCTGGGGGGCCCTATACCTGGGCTGCTCATGTCCAGCTTTGGGCTGACTGCTGTTCTGCATGGCGTTCACAATCTCCTCTTTCAGGGCTTGTTTCAATTCTGAAACCATATTAAGCAGCTCGGTGCGAGTTTGATCTTTCCACTGGGCGAGGGGGTCAGCAGGGGGGGCAGTGTAGATCTTGTGACACAGTCCATCTCCCTCCTCCATCCAGCCTTCTTTCTCCAGCTCTTTAGCCTCCTGCAACAATTCAGAAACAGTCAGATTTGAGTTCCTACGCACCTGCCTCTGGAGCTCCTTCTTCAGGGAGCCAGCTTGCAGGCCCAGTATCATCTGATCTCTCAGTGTGTGTTGCAGAGAAGCAGAACCATCGGGCTCGGCAGCCCCCCACTTTTGGAAGGCTTCTCTCAATCGGAGGCTAAAATCTCCCAGTGCCTCTCCCGCACCCTGTTTAACTTTAAAAAATTGCATCCGCAGGTCAGCAGTTGAAGCCCGCCCTCCATACAGACCTCGAAGAAAGTCAAATATTTTGTCAGCAGAATCTCTTTGTTGCGCCTCCATCAGCTGAACTTCCCTCCTGGCATCACTCTCTAGAGAACTAAACAGAAAGTCAATTTTTTGTTCTGGAGTGAATCCTTGAGCTCTAAGAAGGGCTTTCATCCTGTTTTCCCAGTCTCCATACTGCATTGCATTTTTTCCATCAAACTTTGGGGCCATTGGAACCCCCATATACCATGGCCACGTCATGTTAAAGGCCTGTGTGTCAGCTACTTCGTCTGCCATTTTTTTTTTTTTTAAACCGGTGTGCTCAAGAACTGGGGTATCCTGCCAACAAACGCCAAGAAATGAGTGTCACAATCCACGGAACACTTAAAAGTGAATTAAAATACCCCAGTCTTAAAAGTCACACAACACAGTTCTGGTTCAAAAAGGGTCTTTATATAAAAATGTGCAGACAGTACAGGCCAATAATTTAAGCAGTGGAATAAGGAGCTAAAAGTCATTAGGCAGCAGCTGGAAGAGTGGGGGTGAGGGGAGCGTTATCCATGGGCAATGGGGAGGGCAAGGGTAAAAGCAATGATTGTTCAGAAAGTCACAGATACCAGTCTTGTTTCCTTTGCTGGGGGTAAGCGGGGGAAAAGGGGGGGAAGCGCCGCACCGACCGCACACGTCCTCCTGGTCTCCTCGTAACTGTACAATCCTCTGCTCCACACTGGTCGGGCCACACTTGCCGTTGTCCGGCTGCCTTGCCCACACACCAGCTCAGTCTGTTGTCGTCCGTGTCCTGCCCGTGCCGCTCCGCTCTCACCCTCCACCTGGCCACACTAGCTCTGCTCCGCTCTCCCTTGCAGCTTGTCACAGCTGGGTTAAATCAGCCCCATCCGCTGATTGCCTGATCCGCTCCAGGTGTGTTGGAAAGGCGGGGGGGAGTGTCTCAGTCCCTGCCAGGCAAGCAAAAGCAAAACAGCAAAACCACTCCAAATAATACAATATGAATAAATAATGAGAATAATTCAGTATGAATGTACACATGCAACTTCACACTGGCTTTGCTTCCTGGTTACTTCGTGACATCAGCATACCTAGCTTTCTTGCGCTCATTAGCCTCCTCAACTCAGTCTTCCCAGGGGACCCTGAGTTCATAGAAAGTGTCACCAAATCGTAATAGTTTATGGTAACAATACTCATGATTAAGTTATTGTAAAACAGAATGGTGTAGCATGCCCAAAGGGTCAAACCTCGGAGATGTTGTTGGCACGATGAAGGCCTTGCTTCTCTCATGGTATGTTTAGATATCACTGCATTGAATTTAATATTGTCATTTGGACTTTACTGTCCTTTTTTTCCCCCACCCATGTCACGAGTTGTAGGTGGCACCACAATGAAACTTCCCAACAAGTTGCAGGAAGTTTTCTCATAGGCTAAGGCTACACTATTTACTGCCAAACACAAGCTCCATTATAGGATATATATTCAACCTGTCACTTCTTGAAGAGCACTTTGCTATCATATCCCACACATTCTTTGCAAATCCCTTTGAAAATTATTTATAAAAATTAACTTCTCTTGCAGAGGGCTCATTGAAAAGAAGAATTACACGACAGATAAAACACGTTATCACCAGTGAAAGACTAGACAATGTACGTCGAGAAATTGGGAAGATGGGAGAAACAATGAATATTAAGTGCCTAAGAATCTAAAGCTGCTGACTAAATTGAAACTGTATATCCTGAGGGGGCAAGGTTTCCAAATTGCTAATTACTGCCTGTGAAAGGGGGCTGTTTCTGATATGTTTGCCTGTGTGAAAGGCTGCTGCTTAATGAAGCAGTGGCTGAAGTTTTTTCTTTTAATATTCCCACTCTCCGGCTTTCAGTGCTCTCCCCGGACCGCCTCCCAGGCCAGAACAATGGCGGGCCCAGGAGCCCGGCTTCCCCACAGGCCCGGGGAGAGAGCAGGCCGGGGGCTGGGTACTGAGGGAGCTGCGCCGCATGCTGAAATATGGAGGTGACAGATAAGGCGGCTGCAGTAGAGAGAGGCCCTCTCCCATGTGCCCAAGGGGAAATTTGCAGTTATTAAGAGGAAGATGAGAGAGATTAAATGGCTTTTGTACTCATTTTCACAGACTTTTCTTTTGGGGGGGGGGGGCCGCCTTCATCTGAGAGATGAAAGTAGTGGTAAATGACTTTTTGCTTCATTCAGCAACACACTGGCTTTGAGACAAACCTTCATTATTGGGAGTTGTCACACATCATAAAACACTTATTAGGCCACTATTGTTTTAAAAGGTATAGGACGTGACAGAATTACTATAAGCTACTCTAATCACAAAGTTAACACGGTTTTGTATTTTCTTTCAGGAAATTAACAAAATGTTACAGACGTTCATAACAATGGCCTGGCTATATGTCTCTTTATCATGAGCAGCATTTTGGGCTTCTTGATACCTACATGCTCAGACAACAAATACATGAATGAATAAATAAATAAAAGTTTAGATGGGTACTACACACATTTTACATGGAATTGAAACCTTATCATGCATCCACTATTAAATTATTCCACAGAGATTCAGGCGGTGTCTCGTCATAGAAATCCCCCACGGCCAAACGTGTTCCTCCATGCAGAGCGACTGTATCTATACACTGTATGGATTCAAGACATTAACAAAATGTATGTTTATAACATATGGCCGGTCTATCCACAAATAAGACGCTTTGAAATCCACATGCCCTGACAAAAATAAATAAATCCTAGCACAGGATTTTTTTTTTTTTTTCTAGGTCTAGGAGACAAAAAAAGTACCTACAGTAAGATCACTATAAACTATAATGAGCAGCACCACACTGTAAGTCCCTATAGGAACAACATTATAGGAATATTACAGTATTGTCAAATATGATTTTGTCCAGACTTCCGTTCCATCTGTTTTGACGGTAGAGAGATAACACTGAATCTTCTTGTAATTAAATAATTTTGAATTTAACAATCCATCAATTTGCTGGGGACCCCCTAGAACCCCCTCAAGGACCCCTGTGGTCCCCGGACCCCACATTGAGAACTACTGCCATGAAGTACCATGTAATGCCCATAGACTACTTCTTTAGCCTAGCAAGCTAGCTAACCCCAGGGGTTTTCAAAGTGGGAGTTGGGCCTTGCCAGGTGGGCTCCAAACAGTTTCAGGGGAGGCTCATGGAATGGAAGTGAAACATATTACAATAGTTATCAAAAGGAGATCACATAGAATAGTGAAAATGTGTGTGATTTGGTTAAAGAGATAGTTCAGCGATAAAGTTTTGGGGAATTTGACTGTTTTCCCCACTTTCCCAGAGTCACAAAAAACAATATGCCTTCTTTCAGACAGACTTTTTTTTTGGTGTGGTCTTAAGTTATATTAAACAGCCAGGGTTGGGAGGGTTACTTTAAAAATGTAATCCGATACAATTACTAATACCCCGTTCAAGACAACTCGGACCGCCGGAAAAAATGGGTTCCGACCTGTAAAAAGTGAATTGAACGGTCGTTCAGGCCAGAATTACAGCTCGGAAATTCGGGTATCATTCAGAGCTCCGGTTTCTCCGAGTTGACGTCACAGCCACATCAAAATGGCTACTTGCATCGTTAATGATAATCACAGAATTATTATAAAGACGTTTGTTGACGTTTTAATACACAAGTTGAGTTCTTAATTATGTAATGTTAACGTTTCATATGTGTTTGTATCATCTGTGTTTCGCTCTGTGTGAAATTCAGCATTCAGCATGTTCGGTTAGCATTGTTCGCTAGTAGGTAGCTACCATGCTAACGCGGGTTGCTATAGCAACAGTTTGGGCTTTCCCCCCGAGCGGGAGGTGCAGCGTGAACGCAAATCTGTCCAGGGCGGAGGTTCCGTGTTGAAACCTCCGGCGGGCCGAGTTGTCATGAATGCGGTATAATTACCTGTTAAAAATTGCAATCAGTAACATAATCCAAGTATCACAATATAAAAGTAATGTAACTGATTACTTTCTATTACTTTTGAACAGATTTCCTGCATTTGAGTACTGGAGTCTGGGGGGATGGTCCTCAGGAGGACCCCCCCCAAAAAACAACAACAACAACAAACAAACAAACAGCTCTTTAATACTCATTTCAGACTTTGTGTTGAAGAGAGCAGGTTTTCAGCCAATCTCGTGTCGCCTGTTAATAATAATAATAATAATACAACAAAACAATAATAATATTTCCATCTTCGGATTACAGTGCACCAATATTATTTGGTTTCTAGTCATTAAATTTTTTGGGTGCACTGGTCCTTTAAAGAGCCAAGTGTGTTTTTTTCTCCAGGGTTTTAGGTTTTATTTGCACAATATCAAACATAAGAAGAATAAGAAGAGTCTGTCTTTACAGTGCACATCCAGCCACCTGGATAAATATACAATAAATGTATTTTAAATTGTAATCCTGCTAGTAATTTATAGATGTAACTGTAATCTTGATTACATATTTTTTTCTGTAACTGTAAGGGATTCCAGTTACATGTTTTGTATCCTGATTACAGTAACCGGATTACATGTAAACAGTTACTTCCCAAGCCTGTAAACAGCAATATCATCTATCTTGGCTCAATTGAGTGGCAGTGGGATCAAATAAAATAATCCTGATGGTGGGGGCCGTGGGGGCACTTTGTCCAAGCTTTGTCTGGGGGGGGCTGCAGTTTCAGACTTTGAAACCCCTGCCTCGATCAAAGAAGTAACACGATAACACGATGACGTCTCCGTCGCCGTCTCCCGCGCTGTTTATTTTGCTGGAAAGCTATTGCGAGCCGGATGTTACGTAATCGCTTTGACAGCAAGGCGGAAGTGCGTCAGGGTGTCACAGCAGCTGAGAAAACAAAACAAGTAGGGGAGCTGCGACTGGTGAGTGTCCCCCAAACACAGCGGACTGTCCGCTACGATCACACGATACCACGGTAGCGCTTCTGAGTAGGCACGGGACTCGCTTTACCAGATGGTTTTCGCGTTATATGCTGTTAAACGGCGCGCGTGGCTGATATTTAACGTTAAAGCATGGGATATGTGTGGTAGGCTGTCCTTGTCATTAGCTCACGTGTTAGGTGTTATGTAACACTGCACAGAGGATGCAGCGGACAGCTCGAGACCCTCTGCTATTGTTGTGTTGTGTAGCACTCACGTTATGTAGCTATACTACAGCCGATCATCCCTAGCTAGTTATGACTGTGCTGTAACTGTGCGTTTGCCTCTTATGGATCTGCAAACACTAAAAGCAGCAGGTTTGTTGTGATACCCTCAGTCATACGCCCCCATTTTAGGCTGCTAGGTCTTGAGCGCTGTAGAATCATATTGACGCTGTTTTATGAACAGTCAGCCATGGTCTATGTTCATTTCTGGGCCCATGTTGTTGTTTCGGTTCCGCTTTTTCTTCTTATTACCGTGGATAACTGGCCAAACGTGGGACAATGTGACGTCACGTCTGTCCAGTAGCAGTCCATCCATCCATCTTCAACCCGTGTCCGTGTCTCCCTGTCCCAGCAGGGGATCCCAAACTTCCCTTTCCCTGGCCACATAGCCTAACCTGATGCTGCCAGATGGGGCGGTATACATTGATTAGACAGCTCTGAATGGGATCCTGAGGCATTCCCAGGCCAGCGTGGAGATATAATACTAGCAGTCCAGACAACAGTAAATAATGTCATCTTTTGCAATCAAGCCCCCAGAAATAAAAGTGCTCATGCTTCTTTCTAGACTCACTTTGCAACAATCATAGAGGGAGAAATCAGTAATAAATAATAATAATAATAATAATATTACCTTATATGTGTGGTGGCCTGAAAAAACCCTTCACATGGTGGGAATGTGACATTTTCTTTTTTGTAATATTTCCATAAATTAGAAACTCTTCCCTATATATCCTCCTGTAGGAGGGTCCTAGGAGTGACATGGTAAATGCACAGCACAAACAAAACTGTGAAACAGGAGAATAGATACAAAAACTGGCAGGGGCTCTTGAGCTGTTGATGGAAACTGCAAGATGGAGAAAGTTACAGTGGTTCGGATACGTAACAAGAAAAAATGGGTCCCTAGCAACAAATACCATCATGCACGGTGCACATGAAGAAGAGGTGTAGGAAGGTCGCGGGGAGAATGGGTGATGGACATAAAGAGGTGGACGGGGAAAGCGGTGGTGGAGTGCGTGAGACTGGCAGCAGATCGGGATGTTTGGAGATGGGTGGTGATGTCATCAAAGTGCCCCAACAGCCCCGGGCTACAGGAGAGACCTGACCTGACCCCTATATATGACTTTTTGAATGACGGTGATAGCTCTCTCGGATCAAAAGTTATGAGTATTTTAATCTTATATGTCTAAAAGTAAAATGTCAGAAAAATGGCTTTAAACATTCAACATCAATATTTGCTACAGTGGCATTCCACCAAAACCATAAAAATAAATATTTTCCCTTTTGTTTTATGAAAATATTTTTTCACCATGATGTAGGCTACTATGGTAGTCTATGGAGATGAAAGTAACCAAATCACTCAAAATCTCAAAATACCTGCAAAAATCATTTTGGACCTTCTTTGACTCATTGCTAACCATGTGCAGCAGCGACATATGCAATGCAGTCACATAGACATTGCATTGAGTAACAGGAGTCACTTTTTCTTGACTAGTGCTGAAGTAGAGGCAGGGTGAAGGAAAGTGGGTTGTTTGTACACCAAAAAAGTAAATTACAACACTATCACAAAATATCTCATGTAATGTATTGATCATTATAAATTGAGGATATTTAACAGTGTAAGTATGAGTATATTCTTCCTGTAACAGTCAATGCATTTTTGGTTGTACCCTTTTACCTTGCAATTTAGCAAGCCATGTCCTCAACTTCTTGAGTCACCAACATCCACAGATATCTTCCCTGCCATCCCTGTCTCCTACAAAACGCACATTTGCGTCAGCATTCATTACATGCGATTATGTCATTGTTGTTGCGTGCCAAGCAAACCAGTGGACTGCTTGAGTTACCCTGCTCACACCTAACACAATGTATATTTGATGTACCGAGATCTAAATTGTTTAAATAACTGTCACAACAGCAATAAAGTTAAGAATCTCATGTCTTGTTTTTCCCTGGGCTTCAGCAACATGATGGATGAGCTGGTGCAGGACCTGGTGTCCGCCCTGGAGCAGAGCTCGGAGCAGACCAAGCTGGGGGAGCTGTGGGAGGAGATGGTCCTGAGCCCGTTGCAGCAGCGCAGGCAGATCCGCCGACGCAGAGGCCGCAAGCGCCGCTGCGACTCCTCCCTGTTCCCGCTGGTGCACCGGCGCTGCCTGAGCGAGGCCTCAGAGTCCAGCTTGGACGAGGCGGCCAAAGACTTCCGGGGGGAGAACGCCTTCGCTGCCCCCTCCACCACCACGCCGTCTGCAGCCAACTGCAGCGACTCGGACGACATGATTGTGACCGACCGCTGGCACTCTTTCGCCGGCGGCTCTGCCAAGACCAGGCAGCACTCTTGGCCGGAGTCTGACTCCTTCACAGAGAATACCCCGGGAAGGCCGCTCCGCAGACGGCGTAAGGTCAAGCGCGTGACCTCTGACGTCACGGTCAGCTTGCAGCAGAAGTTAAAGGTCTCTGGTGTGGTGGAAAGGCGGGGCTGTGGCCACAGAGCGTCGAAGAAGCAGCGTCTGTTGCAGGTAAAGAAGAGGTCCGGCTGGGTGGGAGCAGACAGACAGGCCCAGGGCACCGCCCTGATGGATAAGGAGTGCTGGAGGGATAAGATCACACTGGAGGCCAAGGAACAGAGAGATGCCTCAGATGAGAACATGTCTGAAGGGTAATGTGTTACAGTATATTCAAACTCAGCTCTTCCTTCATTGCATTATTACACAGTCAGGCCCAGAGGCAAAGATCCACTCACCATCTGAAGTCCATGTAGATGTTTAGGTCCATTATCTGTGACAAATAAGCATTTTCAGTTCCCAAAGGCCTACATTTAATTTACAAATTTGCAGCAAACCAAATGTTAACCCTGCCTTTGGTTAAAGAGACAGGATTAAAGACACGTTGGAGGATGTGCTCAAAATGCTAAAAGCCCTTTTTACCCTTTGAATGGAAAGTTACCAAGGCAGTTAAACCCATAATATAAAAGTCAGAGGCATAACTACTATCAGACAGAAGCAATTAAACAAGGCGACATTTAAGATGATCTATACTGCCTGTCTTCATCTAGCCACTTGTCAATATTCAGTGTGTCCTCATCTAAACCAAAGAATGTATCACAATCATGCCACTCCACTTTAAAGTATTGAGTTGACATTAAAAATGAATGATATAGTCCCTTCATCCTCATCTCCTGTAGCTGAGATGATCACCAGGGAGGGATCTTTGATAGTTATGCCTCGGGGCATCTGCCAGCTCATTATTTCATTTTGAGAAATATTGTCACAAATAAATAAGTGATTTGGGGTGGTATTGATTACTTTTGAAATGAATTCCTGTCTTGGGCCTGGTAATTAAGGGCTGTGCCTGTCCCACCATCCCAGAGTGCACCCTCTTGTATGCATTTTATTTAGCGACAGTAAATTTTCTGTAACTGAAAGCTGATATATGACTAGCACCATGCTTCCTCCGACACATGCACAGTTGCCAGCCGCTTCTTTTCACCTGACGGGGGGAGCTTCACCGGCAGGACATGGATCCATGCACGTGGATCACGCTATTCCCACCAGTTCCCTTCCACCCCGACCAGAGGAGGCGCTAGTGCAGCGACCAGGACACGGATCCAGCTTCCCACCCACAGGCACCAGCCAATCGTGCCCGTATGGACGCCCGACCAAGCCGGAGGTAACACGGGGGTGCAAACCTGCGACCCTCATGTTGGTAGGCAGGGAATCTACCACTACACTACCTGGACACCAGCTTATAAAAATAGTTTTACTTGCTTAAACCAAATGACACCAGCTATATTTAGAAACAGGAGAGACCATAGAAAATTTCGATTTCAAAACGTAAAAAAAAAAAAAAAACGTGCACAATGTTGTTCACAAATGTCCTCAATGGACAATGACAATGAAACGAATGGAAAGGACGTAGTCACAGAGGCCCTTCACACTGCTAAGGCCTCATCCCTCTCCTCTGTCCTTGTCTTCCTTGACCTGTCTGCTGCTTTCGATACAGTCAACCACCAAATCCTTCTCTCCATTCCGTCTGACCTCGGCATCTCAGGTTCTGCACACTCCTGGTTTGCTTCCTATCTCTCTAACTGCTCATACCAGGTCTTATGGAGAGGGTCCCTCTACAGATCCTGCCCTCTTATCACTGGTGTCCCCCAGGGCTCAGTCCTGGGCCCCTTGCTTTTCCTTCTCTATATCAGATCTCTTGGCCATCAATCTTGGTAAGACAGAGCTACTCTTCCTCCCAGGGAAAGACTGCCCTCTCGCAGATCTCTCCATCTCCATTGACAATACCACAGTGCTTCCCTCCAACAGCTAAGAACTTTGGGGTGATCCTTGACAACCAGCTGTCTTGCTCGGCCAACATTGCTGCGACAGCACGCTCCTGTAGGTTCTCCCTGTACAACATCCGCAAAATCCGTCCCTTTCTCACGAGGGAAGCGACGCAACTCCTGGTCCAGTCACTTATCATCTCCCGCCTGGACTACTGCAACGTGCTTCTGGCCGGCCTAACTGCCTCTGACATCCAACTGCTTCAGCTCATTCAGAACGCTGCAGCCTGTCTGGTGTTCAACCAACCCAAATTCTCTCATGTCACTCCCCTCTTCCGGGATCTTCACTGGCTTCCCATCTCGGCACGCATCAAATTCAAGACACTGGTACTGGCCTACAGGGCACAGACAGCTCCTCTGTACCTACAATCTATGGTCAGGTTCCAAACCTCTCACCGCTCTCTCCGCTCCTCCACCAGTGCAGGACGCCTCGCCCCTCCTTCGCTACGGGGGCTCAAAAGTCACTCATCCCGATCGCGACTCTTCTCGTCCCTGGCACCGCAATGGTGGAATGAGCTCCCACCTACTGTATGGTCAGGATGGCCGCTTCACTGCCAATCTTTTGGCAAAGACTAAAAACACACCTTTTCAGGATCCCCCTGGCCCCTTCTTGAACTAACATCTTTCTCTCTCTTTCAAAAAAAAACTTTACCACTCTATTCCTTCAAGAGTTATAGCTGTCATAGATTATGTTGCATAGTTGATTTCTCTATTGTTGACCAAATATTTTATTGTAAGTCGCTTTGGATAAAAGTTTTACGTAAATTACGTAATGTAATGTAGTGTAATGACACAGTTATGGGCAAGCCTGTAACATGTTCAGTTTAAAGGGGTCTCAAACAATATAGTGTTGCTTGTAATACGTATATGCTTGCCTATTGGTAAGGTAAAAAAAAAGTAGCCTACAAATGGTGAATAAAATAAAGATTAATGAATGAAAATAATTTAGGCTAAGCCGAGCACAGGCAAGGACACTATTTAGGCTGAACAAAAAAGATATTTCTAAATATCCCGGTATAGGCCTTATTCGATTGACGTCACTCACGTACGGGCACGCCCACCGCCGCCATATTGTCGACCTAGCGCTGCAGCTCTATGTGACAACCTATGTGAGAGCAGTGTTTATAGGAAGCTAGCCGCCGTTAGCGTTACCTGTATCGTTCCTATTTTGTTCGGATGGTGACCTGCGTTAGGCATGGCTGTAGTAATGACAGCAATACAGTCCCCGTGGTTTGTTTCTATCTCTACCGTCCTCAGACGTGAAGGGAGCGAGACTGGGGATACGTCAGCAGCACAGGAGATGTGTGGATAGTTGGACAGGTGAAACTTTCTGACAGCTCCTCACAGCAAAGTCTGTTCACCTCGTTCTTTTGTTTATTTATTACAGGCATTAACGGCAGCATACAAACAACAACTCTGGGGTTTTTATTGCTGTCATTACCATCGCTATTTTGTAATGGAACAGAAACGACAATAAGGCTGTTACTAGTTGTCAGCTGCAGCGCCGTGTGTGCGTGCGCAGGATGGTATGTCAACAATATGGTGCCGTCCAGGGTTAGCGAATAAGGTCTATACCGTAATACCTTAATAGCGCCCAAGCCTAGTGAAATCTTCTATGATCTCACCTGATTCTAAATATAGTTGAATTTGCTTGATTTGACCAAGTAAAAAAAATTATAAGCATTTTACGAAATGTCTAGATGGGAAAATGAATGGCGGATGAAATCTCTTGGTGCGCATGCTGAAGCAGGAAGTGATGTCGACTTTGGCTCTCTCTCTATATATAGTGGCATCAAACAGACAAATGATCAGTTCAATTCCAAAATGTGATTTCTGACAATTAAAAGCAGCCACTTTTTCTCAGAAAACATTTGCTGGCATAAAAGTACTCATGATAGAATACTATTAAAATTATTAGCAAACCGAGATTGTTTTGCTTGTAACATAGTAGCACTTTTCGTGAAATCATTCTTATGTATGAATTGTTGAGTAACCTTTTCTTTCTTTCATAATGTATATAGTGTTTTAAATGCCTCAAATGGTCCATATTATTATGTATAATGGTCTGACACCTCGACGAATATGGTCAGTGTGTCATATGACGTACAATCTAGGGATCTTCTTGAGCTAGTTGTTTGAGCCTGGCTGCTCCCATTCCCAAAGCCTCCCCTCCTGCCACACTCCTCCACACTGTATTCCCCTTGATGATCTCATTATCTGTTGGATCATAAAAAAAGTGAGAAGAAGACGTTTGCGGTAACCAATAATGGGACAGACAGAGGGCTTTACATCTTCTGGTTTAATTTGTGCTGACCTCCCTAGCCCCTTAACGGTGCTTGTTTTCTTACTTTATGGAAAAATCAATAGCCGTTCTGACAGAAAACAGCTCCGGAGAAGAAATAAATGGGAACACCATGGCACACTGTCAATCATTTCTCACTTACAACAGCAACGCTCTTGATTGCTGCTCAGTAGACTGCCACACTGTACCGAAGGCTGAACAATCTAATGCTGGGGCCATAGGATATGAAAACATTGCAGCCATGATGAAGGCTTGACAGTGGTACAACAGCAGTGTTTATACTCAGAGAGTCCATGGTCCATTTGATGTCAGACACAGATGCCATTGTTGAAATGCCTTTTTAACCACCTGGATTTCTTCGCTCTCCATTCATTCCATTAACCTTTTCCTGCAATGCGTCTGGTCTCTTAAAACATCCCTTTCCTCAAGGTCACTTGTCATATCGTGCATACTGAGCAGAGCGTTCCTCAAGGTCACTCCTCATATCGTGGATACTGAGCAGAGCGTTCCTCAAGGTCACTCCTCATATCGTGCATACTGAGCAGAGCGTTCCTCAAGGTCACTCCTCATATCGTGCATACTGAGCAGAGCGTTCCTCAAGGTCACTCCTCATATCGTGCATACTGAGCAGAGCGTTCCTCAAGGTCACTCCTCATATCGTGCATACTGAGCAGAGCGTTCCTCAAGGTCACTCGTCATATCCTGCATACTGAGCAGAGCGTTCCTCAAGGTCACTCGTCATATCCTGCATACTGAGCAGAGTGTTCCTCATGGTCACTCCTCATATCGTGCATACTGAGCAGAGCGTTCCTCAAGGTCACTCCTCATATCGTGCATACTGAGCAGAGTGTTCCTCATGGTCACTCCTCATATCGTGTATACTGAGCAGAGCGTAGCCACCCAAATGCAAGGGGAGCAGATGTTGGCAGCTCCGGTCGGGCTCCACATCCTTGATTAGACCTGGCCCACCCTGCCGGCAGTGAGGCCACCTGGCGCCCAGGCTGGCCCAGCAAGCAGGCCTCACCTGTGGGTAGACGCCGTCCCAGGCTCAGCCTCCGTCTCCAGCTGTGTGTGTGCTCTTACTGGTGATGTTGATTTCACCACGGGCAACCTTGCCACCGGAAAGAAACAAAGCCATTGTACGCGCTTTTCTCACAGCCGGCTTTTATCGAGCTCCAATTTATATTTTGAAAAGTCGGAGGAGTTTTTGGTAAAGCCGAGCAGCATTTGCCGAAGTTCATTTTCATAAATCTCTGAGACTAATCCAATTACTGCAGCTCAGGGAGGGTGGGATAACCTTATAATCAGACACCCATGGAAGAGGGCATGGATTTGGGTTGGGGCAGCTTGTTTGAAGAGCCCACAGATCCATTGTTATCAGCGCTTTGCCCCCCTCCGTCTCTGCCTCTGCTTTCTTCCTCTGCAGAACGAGCCCGGGCTCAATAAATGGCGGCGAGCCCATAATCTGTGTGCAAACTGCTGTGCCTCTCCCACGAGCCCAGGATTATATCCTAATGATTAGTGTGCTCATCTGGATACTGTGTTTTGCTTCACCTCTCTGCCTTGTATAGAGACAATGGGGCCATGTGGGGAATCGATTAGTTCAGCCCTAAAACACTGGAATACAGTTCTTGTGTCTGCCCTTGTCTTTGTTTCACCACGGACATATGGTATATTAGCTAATTAAGACTTATTTGTTGTTATGGTACCTCATGCTAAATAAGTTGTCTTATTTTTCTGAGTGGGGGAAGTGCTATTTTCTGCAAGGCCTTTGGCGTCGGTCCCGTTTGATGAGGTGTAAACAAACATTGGAATGTGATATCCCTCCACTTGTAGTTCTACATGAAACTAAAGACAAAGTTGGGCAACAATGTTTGTCAACTTTTCTTAACAAAGGTCACTGTTGAAGAAAGAAAAGAGGTGTTGCTTTTGCTCTGGAGAAAAATGGCCGTCTCAATTATTCATGGAATTAATTAGGCAGTACTTAATGGAAACGGTCTCACATCGGCCCTGGGCTGCTCCAAGCGACATCACATTACACCTTTAATACGGATAAATACTTAATGGGTGTCTCTAATTAATTGTTTATACCTGTGATTCTTTTTCAAACTTTGCACAAAATCCCTCTGATGAGGAGCAAACACATTTATCAGCATGGAGGAAGACGCCATACTGCTGCAAATTGTTTATCATCATCGGTTCATTTTTCTGTTTTTAAAAGTCGACACCTAATCGATAAACAGCACTGGGTCCACCATTGAATTCTATGACTCTGGTAGCACCTACACACTTTACTCTGGTAGCACCTACACACTTTACTCTGGTAGCACCTACACACTTTACTCTGGTAGCACCTACACACTGATGCTGGTCAGGGGAGCAGTGCACTCCAGATGCCAGGCTGTGTGTCCAGAGGTGGGGTACAGCTGAGCCGAGGCCTGGGGAGTCAGAGTCTGGGTGGAGATGGGGCACAGGGACGGTCCCAGGCCTGCTTGGCTAGGCCAGACATCCTCCAGATTCCCTGGAGAGGCCTGGTCCCTCTCACATCTGCTTCTTGTGTATGTGAGATGATGATGCAGGACCATCTGGCCAGAGAGAGGTGAGATGATGCAGGACCATCTGGCCAGAGAGAGGTGAGATGATGCAGGACCATCTGGCCAGAGAGACGCACAGGCCGGACGGCCGGGTTTCTGATCCTGCCGTCACCGTCACGTCTCTGCAATATGGCAAAGCACCGTATCAGCGCATATCTGTCAGCCTCGCTCTGCAAGGTCAGCGCTGATCACCATGAAGCAAAATGCAAGGCAATCAAGAGCATCAGCCTCAACCACTCCCAATGGAGAATACTCTCCTAAAGGAGTTTGAATGGCCAGTAGCATCATTTAAGCTAGCTGGCATTCTGTGAGGAATTTTAGGAAATATAAGGAGCCCATCTCCCCCAACCTATGACTTACAGTAGATGTAGTCAGATGTATTGGAAATAGAATTAAACATGAATATCAATTTAAAGAAAGCAGCTAGAAATACATATTAATAGATGCAAAAATGTCTTGCAGGTTCATCAAAAACAATGGCAATAATGTGACAATTGGTATTTTGTCAAAAAGAAGAAGTAGTTTTGTGAGCACCTATCCCTCCATCACTATCACCCCTCCGGCTCTCCCCGTGACCTTGGAGTGTCTGGAGCTCCCAGTCCACGGTGGCTGAGGTGTGACAGAGGCAGAGGAGGAGCTCAGGGCCATGTGGGGGATCGGAGGGGGCACAGAGGGTGTGGAGGCAGTGTATACAGGGGTTGCCTGGGGGTGTGGAGATCAGCAGCCCAGGCAGCAGATGTTGTCCAGTTGTTGTGTGGAGGCACGTCTGTGTGGGTGTCTCTCTCTGTGTGGGGCACACCCAGAAGGGGGGGTGGGCAGGGGAATGTGTTTTGCTCTCCTGTCATCCTCCACAACGCAGGCCAGATTAGATTGGAGCTGACAGCGGAGGATATTCAATTAGATTGTGCATGTCACTCAGTGGCTTCCATCAGACTCCTTCCCCTTGCCTTTGTGTTTGCTCTCGCAACAAGGGAGAACGGAGCGCGCTCTGTCTTTTTCTGTCATTTCCATTTATGTCGACCTCTAGCTCCGCTCCTCTTCATTATCCTTATTATTGAATGTTACATGTTAAATGTTGACATTACGGGGGCATGTACATTTTTGATTAACATTGTTCACTTCTCAAATGCTACAACATTGTCTGACCCAGGGACCCATCAATTTTGACATTATAAATCAAAATAGAGTTCTTCCTCCTCAAATGTCATTGTAGAGTCAAAAGTCAATGATATTTGATCGTTCAAGTATGTTTTTCCTCTTCCTTTGCAGTGAAACAAGCAGTATTTGCAGCAGTGACCCTGGCCTTTACACCACTGATGAAGGGAGACAAGGTACAAGACAATTTATCATTCTAACATACAGGGAACATTACATTTTCTCCGGATTGTGCAACATTGTCATAAGGTACTATGGTCAAACAAACAAACAAACAAACCAAAAATGCAAATGAACGCAGCTGATTGATTTTGTTTTTCCATGCTCTTGTTATAGAGTCTTTGCAGCTTACAGAGCTTTCTTGCTTGAGGAAAGAACGGCGCCGGGTGGTCAGAATTGGACTTTGTGGGAATGCCGGGGCGAGAGAGAGGTTTTGATACAATGGGCTGGTTGCTGGGCAGCCAGGCGACTCTAATAAGACGTTGTCATGTCGTGTTAATGAGCGCTGAAGCCTTTGCTAATCTCGTTAGCCGTGGTGGGGCCAGGCGGCCTCTGATTTAACAGTTGTCACTACACCTTGACTGTGAAGAGGCATGCTTCCTGCATGCACTGTGCTGACTGACAGCTCTGAGGAGAGCTCGCTGTCTGGGGATGAGACTGGCTTGGGACTGTCCAGCTGTCTGCTGGTGTGTCATTAAAGGGATAGTTCACCCCCCAAATGGAAATTCAAGTAATTATTTCCTCAAATCCATGCCATTTGAAACTCCATTGCAGTGTGTAGGACCGTCAAACATAGAGCGAGTTATCCCCTCTTGTAGTTCCATCTCAGCCTTCTCAAGATGACGGGTTCATCTTTTTACAGCTCCAAAAAAGCATAGATAAAAAGTCCATCAGATTTAATCGGAGTGTTTTGTAGCCCAGTGGCACTGTGGGTCCAAAACGTCACACGTGCACACTACAGCTTTCTGGTGGGAGACTGCTCACTACTATCACTACTGTAGGGTGACTGTGCACATGACCAGAGCATTATCAGAGAGGACAATATAGAGATAATGAGGTAAATGTTGTACTTTTGAACCCACAGGGCAATGAGTAGGATTATGCTGCATGATTTGATTTATGCTTTTTCCATTCCTCATTTTTGGGGTGAACTATTCCTGTCTACGTATGTCCGTTAGAAAAAGTGTTAACCCATGTGCTTTCCTGTGCGTGCAGGTGATGATGAGCAGAGCGACTGGTTCTTCGAGGGAGACTGTGGAGCAGGGAAGAGCGTGGCCAGTCTGCTGCCCAGCTGGGACTCAGACACCCAGCTCTCCCTGGAGGACAAACGGCCCTCGCCCACCTTCCTGCAGCCCGCACGGCCCTCACAGAGAGGTGATGGAGGACGCTGTGCTCTCACTTACATAAGCACTCATCTTCTTGTCTGAGCCTTCCTCAACACAGGAGAGTAAATGCGGTGTGTTCCGTTGCAGGGTATCATGCCCGCGTTAACCGACTGCCTGGCACCGCTGCCCGTTGCATCAGGAGGGGTCGGAGGAGGCTTCCCAGCAAGGTGACAGCAAAGGCGCCAGTCTTCATCATCTACATACTCCATCTCTAGACCTACAACTGCTGCCTGAAAAGCCTTACACAGTGTTCACATTCTCATTTTCTGTCTTTCAGGACAACACTATGCCAATGTTTGTGGAGAGATTGAAGCACTTTTCTCCAGATTCTTACCAGAGAGAGTAAGATCCACTGTTTAGAATTGCTTGGTTCATGTCTTTTTTTTTATTTTTAGAAAAGTTATATACACTCTTGAGGCAGTAAGTCCGTCTGTTTCACAGCTTTACATCCAGTCATTCTACTTTGATTATCCTCCTTTTAGTTTTTGGCTGCCTTCTATTGGAAAACGAGACCGAAGCCAGGTATGTGACAATATTGCTTTGCTGGTTTTCACAATTTTACAAAGCTTGATCTTTTTATACCAATTTGTTCAGACTCTTCTGAAATGGCAAACTCTAAACAGTATTGGTACTTGTTATTTCCAGTTCAACCCTTTATGTCCATTACCTGTGTATCCCATTGGCATGGTGTCAGATAGCTCCCATCGCAGATGTTCCTCCTCAAACTGCAAAAACAGGTAGGTGATGCCATGCGAAATAAAGCAGCCTCTCAAGGGCCTTTTGGAGACACCATCGAGTATTTTCCTGTAAAGCTCAATATATTGATGGACAAATCCATGGTCTACTCTCTTAAATGAATCAGTTACAGAGCATAGGTCGCTTTTAACTATAGAGTAATCTATCTTAGGTTTAGTACCTCAGAGACTGTGTGTGTGTGTGTGTGTGTGTGTGTGTGTGTGTGTGTGTGTGTGTGTGTGTGTGTGTGTGTGTGTGTGTGTGTGTGTGTGTGTGTGTGTGTGTGTGTGTGTGTGTGTGTGTGTGTGTGTGTGTGAGAGAGAGAGAGAGAGAGAGAGCTGCTAAAGAGAGCCAAGCAGGTCTTTAGGAGCCCTCCTCCAGTGACCACTTTACCCTCCTCTCAGACCCCCCCCCCCCCCAGACTGTTTGGGAAATACTTCATGCGATTGACCATCTCCATCTCAACCATCAAAATAAGATTAACATGTAGAGGAGGGGAATCAGGGAACAGGACACACACCCACATGTGTGTCAATTAAGATGAATGAGTTGTTACTCACTCACTCTCTCTCACACACACACACACACACACACACACACACACACATTTTTGCCTTGTAAATTAATGATTTCAAATCAGTCATGTTTGAAAAATAAAATATTCATGGTAGGACCCAGTGAAAGGGAATTTTCATATTATATGTGATATATTCCTATGTGGTATATTCCTTTGCTACAGAGAATAAACCATTTAAAAAAAAAACATGGAGAAAAAAACAAAACGAAAAAAAAACAAAACAAAACACGATTTCAGACGGACAAGCCCGTCTTTATTGTCACACGGTTACACATCAACACATGCACGGAGGGCCACAAACACACACATGCTGACGGTGGCCGGTGAAATTTGTCCTCTGCATTTAACCCATCCTGGCTTTGTCCTTTCCTCCGGGGGGCAGGCCAGGAGCAGTGGTCGCTTTCTCGTACAGCGCCCGGGGACCGACTTCGGATGTTGTCGTCACTGGTCGGATGACGATGACGATCTGATCTTCTGCATGTTTTTAATGGGGGGGGGGGGGGGGGTTATATACGGAGGAACCCCCCTGGGGGAGCACGGGGAGAACATGCAAACATTATGATGCATACATGCAGTACTGTAAACACACACATACCATATGTTTACAACGAAATGGCAAGGCTTTGGACTCTGGGATGAACTGACAATGGATAGCAGCAGGTGGAACGCATAGTTTCAGTTGGGCTTGAATTTAGTAGTTTTCAAGGTCAGCTTTCCCAAATAGAGAAATATAGTGTTGACGTATGACATGCAGATTCAATTCCCTGGATTTCTGGAACTGCAGAAGATTTTTTTTTTTAGTTTATCTAAAAGATGTTTGTCAAAGTCTCACATTGCTCCAAGTCATCCCTGGAACTGTTGGATCTGCATGGGGGACTATTGAGAGGCTGAGCAGCCCCTTGGCCTCAAGACTGTGGGACTCTATTGTTTCCACTCTGCCTATTTATGATGCATTCTTAATTTTGTTTCAAGCGCCCCCCCCTCTCTCTCTCTGTCTCTCTCTCTCTCTCTGTCTCTCTCTCTCTCTCTGTCTCTCTCTCTCTCTCTCTCTCTCTCTCTCTCTCTCTCTGTCTCTCTCTCTCTCTCTGTCTCTCTCTCTCTCGGGTTGTTTCACAGAGCGCTGAGAGCGCTCCACCACTCCTTGATGAGGGCAAAAACACGACCGCTATGAAAAGCCCCCAACTTCTTAGGGCTTTCTTTTCTAAACTGGCCCTTTCTTCTCCACCTGAAAGGTTCCTTCAGATTCCAGTTCCAGGCATTGTGAATACTAATTTCTCTCTATTAAAAAGCCCTCATATCCCTGCCATGCTCTCATTTGAATGGCGGACCCCGGGGAGGCCTCTTAATTCCTTTATAGCGGCACTCAAGACCCTTCACTTCAAAAAGTAGAAATCATACTCCCAAATGAAGCAGGCAGAGAGGGGGGATTGACGAGAGGGGCTTCTGATGTGTCCCGTCGGACGGCGCGAGCTCCATCCATCTCCCCAAGCTGCTCAAATCCACTCTCCGGTGAGATGGCTCCTCTGTCCTTACCGAGCCAGCTCTGCACACATGGCACCCATTGACTTCCCTCTTCTCCCTCAGTCAACTCTGATACAACACAGTTATAACTAATGATCCTTATGCATAGCGCCTCTACCTATATATAGCCTAGCCCAATAACGATAGCAGTTGTATTGTGTATAATAACAATGACAGCTCCAAGATTAAACTGAGAGATTGTGTAATATTGTTCATGCAGCAGCTTGATCCCAGCAAACTTAAAAACGGCCAGTCTTGACCTCTTCACTATATTTTCATTTCTTTTTAACAACTTACCCGCATGATCGATTTTCTTTAGCGCTGAGCTCCCATACATCTGACTTGTCTTTGTTTTCAAACACCCTTGAGAGAAAAGTGTTTTCTCTGTGGGCAAAGTGTAAGCATTCATCTTGTATCGCGGCCAGGTTGAAATGATACTGTATTAATAAAAGCTGTTTGGCGGGAGTTGACGGCAACAATCAGAGATTTGATGTTAAGTGATAAAGGCTGTATGGGGTTGCGTGAGATTTATCCTCGTATCGGCGCATGAATAGGGGCGATGCTTTGTGGGATTTGGCTCTAATGCTCGGGGCTGGCGGCCATGTTAAAATGCATAGCCACCTCCCACCTCAGCCAGGCACCAGCAGCTTTTATCTATTGACTTATTTATTTCTAAATGACATTTGCACTGTGAGATAAATCATAGTCTTACGCCACTCCCTTCCCAGTTCTCATTTTAATTGTGAGATCTCGGTGTCAGCAGTTAGTATATTGGTGTGAGTGGCCTATTGATTATTGATTTGGAGCTATTGATTCTGTTCCCAGGAGACCCTAATCCTTTCTGATTCATTTGAATACCTCTATTAATCTTGAGATCCTGCTCACACCTGAAGCGCCATGTACCCTAATGAAAATAGATGGCCATTTTGTAACTGCAGCTCCTCGCTCCCCTTTTGATTTATTATTTTTAATTGATATATCTGCTTTTTGATGTGGGCACCAAAATTACAATTGACCCTGTGTCACTGCTGTTTAACTCGGCACCCTAAGGGACGACACTGCATTTAGAAGTGTCTCATATGACCTGAACACACATTTTCCTCAATGTCCTTTTGTCTTTGATAGAATTTAGTTGTTGACTGTCTTCATTGCATATAATTAGTTTTTCCATTGCTGCTTTTTCAGTCGTAGGAGTGTTTAGTTTTCTAACCACTATTTAAAAAAAGTTGAGGGAAAGCAACCAGCCAGCATCTGCTCTGCTGTATAAGATGAAGTGACAGATGTTAAACGATATCAACTGTGTTCTGCTTTTTTGCCGGTTCATTTAGACTTACGCTGAGCCAGCTAACGTGCTTATAAAAAGCCTTTGGGTTCCTCTCTGAGATGAATGGCGGTGTTTTGCCTCGGTTAATGAGCCAGCTGATGGTATTCTCCTGTTTGATTAGCATTGTGCTAAGCGTCTCGGCGGGCTCCTGGTGGCTCTGCCTCTCAGCCCTCGGTAGCAGGGGAGGGCCCTCACCTCCCTGCAGGGCGCAGGGCCCCCAGAGAGCTGTGGCCCCGCTGTAATGAGGGAAGAGATAGAGAGATGGACCTCCGCACATTAACACCAAATGCATCAGGGTATTACTTTTAATACTGCGGGCGTGCCCCGTGAAATAATGCGACGTTTAAACGCGGATCGATTTTGGAATTAAAAAGTTAGTTTGCAAAGATTTACTGTGGGGAGTTCAATGTCTGAGCTCTTTATCAGGGGTGCAAATGGCTGGTTATGTGCTGTCCGACAGAGCTACGATTGAGGGATCGATAGCTGCGTGATTTACTAACTGGAGAACAGGTAATCAATAAGTATAAAAGTAAATGAAATATGCATTACTGGGATTTTATTAGAGAGGGGTAGCAGGGAGAGAATAACGGTCAAGCCATTTATTTTTATATCTATTGATTATACAACATAGAGACTTCGCTCAAAGCGCGCCCTGCACAGCTCCCGACGCCCCGCGCCTGCACCCCGTCATGTGATTTATGGGTGTTGAGGTCATGGAACACGCAGCCTGTTAAAAGGCTGCCCTGACAGGACCGTCGCCACACGTGCCTGCCTGCCTGCCTGCCTGCCTGCCCAGGTTGTGAGCTTTATGTAGCCTGCAGTCCTTAGATGAGCTGCCATGGTTAACGAGGAGATCTCCTCCTCATGGCACGCTGTTGTTCTGCAGTGTGTCAACAACTCACTTTTTTTACAGGTTGATTGGCATTTTCAAACAGCGCACCATGTTATTTAAATTGTCTCTTGGATGCAGTCTACTGTAGCTGTTTATCAGCGTCGTAGTTCTGCTTGATTCTTCTGCGTTATCACGGTTTCTCATTATAGACGGTTTTCACGGAATTGTGTTGCTAGGGAACAGTTTGGAACCTAGCTTATGTCCTGTCAGTTATTGTAAAGCAAACACTGCAGCAGGAAGTACGCTGGGGCAATTTAGAATGTTTATATTGTCGAGTTGAAACCGTCTATAGCTCACTCACACTCAAAATCTCTCTTTCCCCCCCCCCCCCCCCCCCCCCCCCCCAAAAAAAAAACCCCTCAAACACACAGAGTGTGAACCTATCACATTGACTGCCCCCGCCCCCCACCCCCAGTGATGCAGGGGACCTTGACCTTAGGTTTACATCTCAGGAGTCAGGGCTATGAGATCGTGGGGGGGCTTTTCCTATTTCAGGGCTCCTGACATATGACACAGGAGGAGGCACAGAGTAGGTGTAATTTGTTTATGTGAGCTCTGCAATGACTCAGCCACACGACCCCGACACCTCTTCCACTCCTCATCTAATATATCTGAAAACTCTTCCACTCCTCATCTAATATATCTGAAAACTCTTCCACTCCTCATCTAATATATCTGAAAACTCTTCCACTCCTCATCTAATATATCTGAAAACTCTTCCACTCCTCATCTAATATATCTGAAAACTCTTTCACTCCTCATCTAATATATCTGAAAACTCTTCCATTCCTCATCTAATATATCTGAAAACTCTTTCACTCCTCATCTAATATATCTGAAAACTCTTTCACTCCTCATCTAATATATCTGAAAACTATTTCACTCCTCATCTAATATATCTGAAAACTCTTCCACTCCTCATCTAATATATCTGAAAACTCTTCCACTCCTCATCTAATATATCTGAAAACTCTTTCACTCCTCATCTAATATATCTGAAAACTCTTTCACTCCTCATCTAATATATCTGAAAACTCTTCCACTCCTCATCTAATATATCTGAAAACTCTTCCACTCCTCATCTAATATATCTGAAAACTCTTCCACTCCTCATCTAATATATCTGAAAACTCTTTCACTCCTCATCTAATATATCTGAAAACTCTTCCATTCCTCATCTAATATATCTGAAAACTCTTTCACTCCTCATCTAATATATCTGAAAACTCTTTCACTCCTCATCTAATATATCTGAAAACTATTTCACTCCTCATCTAATATATCTGAAAACTCTTCCACTCCTCATCTAATATATCTGAAAACTCTTCCACTCCTCATCTAATATATCTGAAAACTCTTTCACTCCTCATCTAATATATCTGAAAACTCTTCCACTCCTCATCTAATATATCTGAAAACTCCTAATATATCTGAAAACTCTTCCACTCCTCATCTAATATATCTGAAAACTCTTTCACTCCTCATCTAATATATCTGAAAACTCTTCCATTCCTCATCTAATATATCTGAAAACTCTTCCATTCCTCATCTAATATATCTGAAAACTCTTCCATTCCTCATCTAATATATCTGAAAACTCTTCCATTCCTCATCTAATATATCTGAAAACTCTTCCACTCCTCATCTAATATATCTGAAAACTCTTCCACTCCTCATCTAATATATCTGAAAACTCTTCCGTTCCTCATCTAATATATCTGAAAACTCTTCCACTCCTCATCTAATATATCTGAAAACTCTTCCACTCCTCATCTAATATATCTGAAAACTCTTCCATTCCTCATCTAATATATCTGAAAACTCTTCCATTCCTCATCTAATATATCTGAAAACTCTTCCATTCCTCATCTAATATATCTGAAAACTCTTCCACTCCTCATCTAATATATCTGAAAACTCTTCCACTCCTCATCTAATATATCTGAAAACTCTTCCGTTCCTCATCTAATATATCTGAAAACTCTTCCACTCCTCATCTAATATATCTGAAAACTCTTCCACTCCTCATCTAATATATCTGAAAACTCTTCCATTCCTCATCTAATATACTGAGAAGGCTCACGAGAGAGACTGAGGGAGAGGGAGAGAGAGGGGAAGAGAGACTGAGGGAGAGAGAGTAGAGAGAGAGGGGGAGAGAGAGGAGAGGAGGAGAGGGAGGGACAGAGGAGAGGGAGGGATAGAGAGGAGAGAGAGAGGGGGAGAGAGACTGAAGGAGACGCGTGCCAATAGGGCAAGCAAGGCCACACAGCAGCCGAGCTGTGGGCAAGGCCACGCAGCGACTTGAGCTGCAGGACAGGCGAGGCCACGGTAGCGCGCTGATGATGTCATCAGTGATGTCATAAGACTGATAATGACATTAGTGATGTCATAAGGGGGCACACACACACCCACGTGCATGTAAACTTAAGGGGAATAACATTTTGTGAGCAACACACACACACCCGCCCGTGCCAATAGGGCAGGTGAGGCCACGCAGCAGCCGAGTTGTGTATGCAAGCTGCAGGGCGGGCGAGCCCACGCAGCAGGTGAGCCTAGGAATCGAGTGAGCGAGATACCTAGTATCTGAAAACTCTTCCACTCCTCATCTAATATATCGGAAAACGCATGCAAAATCAGGATGTGGCAAAATATGCCCCTTACGGTTGCAGTGTTTGGATCTGTGTGGACAGGCTTTTAGTGTCGTCTATGACATTATTTCATTTATACACTGGAGGGACATGTGTGTATTGTGGGTGGGGTTGTGTCACCACCTTTAACGTGTGTCTGGTGTGTCTCTCGTGTCCCCCAGGCAGACCAATGCCCCTCTGGGACTGTTATGTACAGGAGACATCAAGAGGAGGAGGAAGACTGTTGCTGTGTCCGTCACCACATCAGGTAACAGACAACACACGCTAAGGAATCTCTGGCCTTCTCCACTCTCACTTTATGTTATTAACCGTTCTGTTATTAGACACCCCCTCACACACACAGGTTAACCCCATGTTTAGAATGATGGGCCTCCTCTGGCTGGTCAGGGCGCCTGTTCGGGGGGGGGGGGGGCACTGGGGAGAATAGTGTGATCCTCCCATGCGCTACATTCTGCCAGTGAAACTCACTGTCAGGTGAACAGAAGGGGTGATTGATTGCACATGTATCAGAGGAAGCATGTGCTAGTCTACGGCTTGGAGGGTTGGAGCAACAACTGCGACAACAAGGGGATTTGGCCAAGTACAATTGGGGGGAAATCCGAAAAAACGTATTTAAAAATAAATAAATAAAATGTCGAGAATGATAGCTTTTACGCAAACAAAGCACCTTGAATTGTAGGTATTTTTCTCAGATGTAAAAAAATCTAATAAAAAATCTACCCGCAATCCGACATCACAATATGCAAAGGGTGAGTCTTGTCTATTGTGAGTGCAGATTTGCGAACAGCAGAGGGAAGTCTACTGCACAGTGAGGAGAGCAGGACAGAGCAGAGTGTAGAACAGCAGAGGGAAGTCTACTGCACAGTGAGGAGAGCAGCACAGAGCAGAGTGTAGAACAGCAGAGGGAAGTCTACTGCACAGTGAGGAGAGCAGCACAGAGCAGAGTGTAGAACAGCAGAGGAGAAGTGTGATGTGGGCCGGGCCCTATTGGAGGTGGCACTGAGCAGTTTGGGCCGGTGGAGCTGCCATTTCTCATTAGTCTGACGGCTCGGGGCCTTGTGTCTTTGCCGGATTGAAATCTGAATTGGTTTGTCCACCTTTTCTCCTAAGTCCCCTCTCTATGCTCCGCTCCTGCAGCTGCTGTTTGTCATTTAAATAACAAATGCTGCTGGTTCCCTGATTTAGTGAGGGGTGCAGGCCTCTGATGTATATTAATATTGCCGCACAGTGCACTGTACCGGGGTCCATCATTCATTTGGATAAAAGAGGTGGAATTTAAAAACAGCCAATGCTTTACTGGGATACAGATTGCATCCATTTATTGCACTGAGTGATGGAACGGCCGGCAACTCTGTCCTTCACCTCGCCGGCGCTGAACCACTTCCCATAAAACTAAGAAAAGATTCACCCCTGCCCCTCAAAGACCCCTCATATCCCACATGAGAGAGGGGCTTCCCTCACTTCCTCCCTGCACAACTACACTTTACAGCTCCACAGTCAGTTGGCAAAATAAAAAGTCACTTCAACAAACATGATAGATTGTTTGAGAGATAGTTGTTTCATTTATTTTTCACAAATTAAATTAAATATTGGGGTATTCCCGGGGTGGGGCGCATATACTGTAATAAACTAATAAAAACGAAGTACAAATAAGACAACAAATGCTCACAATAATATTTGAATAAACATAATTTCATTAAATGTTATTATACTTAAATGTGTATACTTAAATATTGAAGCTCTCTAAGTGACTAAAACAACATCCGTGTTTTTTCCGCGTGTTGCATAAAAGAAGGGTTCCAGTTTAGCTCATCTCCCCATGGCCCTGTTCAGAGTCAGTTTTCCTGCTTCTTGAGTCTAGTGCCCCCTCCCTGTCCACCGTGATTTATCATGCATCCCGTGTCGGCCAGTGTCACTTTCTGCAGCTGCCTGCAACTGCTCTGTATAAATCTTGACTTTGGCAGCCCGCTGCACCATGCCTCTCCTCAGTAATCTCACCACTGCCGGGGAGATGCACATTCGCTCTGACAAGCCTGTACACTTTATGTGTACAGATTTTGGTTGCGGCCGTTCTCTTCCTGTCATAAATGTGTACAGGCGCAAAAGTAACCTTTCCCTCAAATTGGGTGACCTCAAGATGGGGTGATTGATTGAGTGGTGGAGTTGTTGTCTGGTAAACACCTTGTTTGCACGGGAAGGAATGTTTTCTGTAAGAATAGTATGGCTCCCTGTGCCGCTCTTAGTGAACAAGACAGGCGACTCTTTGTTTGACTTGGCCAGAGGAAGTGAATTGTTGTATGTGTTTTAGTGGTTGATTTGAGTGAAAATGGCTTGTGGCTGGAGGTGTCTGGCAGGGCTCTGAGGGGGAATTGCTGAGGCGGTACCCAGCTGTTGCTTTCTCTTCTTTTCTCTAGCCTTTTAGCACTTCCAGCCAGTGTTGAAGCTGCTGTGAACAAAACCAGCAAGTTATCAAGCCAGGTATCTGTTTGGATTAGATGAGCCTTCCATTTCTCAGCCTTAAATTGGCCATTTTCTGCTTTTCCCACCACCGTCAATCCACCTAGAGAAATAGACAACAACTCTTTACTAGATACTATAGAACAAAGCATGGCAGGTTTTTGTTGTGGTCATGGTATTGTTAAAATAAGGATTGTAGTTGATTATGAGTTATGAGTTTTGTTACTCAAGGTGTATTCATACAGGCTTTGTCCATAAGGATATTGATATTTCTGTTCTCCACTGAGAGGATGACTAGTGGCTCAGAGAAAACAGCATAATGGGGCGCCGCATCCGGGTAGTGCAGCGGTACATTCCCTGCCTACAACACAAAGGGTCGCAGGTTCGAACCCCCGTGCTGCCTCTGGCTTGGTCGGGCGTCCATGCAGGCACAATTGGCCATGCCTGCAGGTGGGAAGCCAGATTAAGGGTATGTGTTCTGGTTGCTGCACTAGCACCCGGGGGGCGGGGGGGGGGTTGGTTATCCTCCCATCCCACACGCTACATTCTGCCGGTGAGACTCCTCACTGTCAGGTGAAAAGAATGCGGCTGGTGACTGGTCGTGCATCGTGGAGGAAGCATGTGCTAGTCTACAACTCTTCCCTGATCAGTAGAGGGGGTGGAGCAATGACCAGGACACCTTAACAGGGAATTAACCAAGTACATTGGGGAGCGAATGGGGGGAAATCTGAAAAAAGAAAAGGGGGGAAAAGAAAAAGAAAATAGCATCATGTAGCCCAGGGATGGGCAATACAAATAAATACATTCTACACACATTTTGAGAGAGAATTATTTGTAAGGCAGAGATGAATCAGTAAGTGTAAAGATCCTGATGGATTTTAATAGCCTTGGCTCGTCTCACACGCAGACTAATTAATTATTGCAACTTTACTCCTCCCCTGCTGTCTCCTATAATGCCCTTCATCTTTATCTTTATAAAGGGATGATGGTAATAAACTCAAACTCGCACCCATTCAGGATGCCACATGTCAGGAGGGGCGTGGGGAGTTTGGTGTGGGGGGTAAATAGGTGGGGTAGTTAACCTTCGGGCCGATTTTAGATTTTGACGAATGCAGTGAAACAGGTTATTGAAAGTTATCTTTATATGTTGAAAGCACCATGAGCTGGTGGTGGTCTGGAGGCCTGCTGCCTCTCTCCCCTCTCCTCTCTGTCTGTGCGTGTCTCCTTGCCTGAGCCAGACGGCTGTGTGACAGATCACCTGCGTCGGGGGCCCGGCGTGTTCCTGCCCGGCGGTCCGGCCCCCTCTCATTAATGCCCAGGCTGGTGCGAGGGCCGTATGGCAGCACAAGACAAATAACGCTACCACTCAGCCATCACTTCTGCTGACAGAAATGCAGCCCACCGCACTATTTCGCCCTCTCCGGCTGCACTCCGCACCCCCGCTCGCGTCCTTCAGAAAATCCCACCTCCTCCGTCTCCACCTGCCCCTGCCTCCGCCACTCCGACCCAACTTTCACGGTGGTTTCGCTGGAGGCTGAGCGAGACACTCGAAAACACACACAAGTTGGTGTAAGGACAGCCCTCACTTCTTCTTTTTTGACATTTAGTTTTAACCATGAATTTACTGCCTTGTTCACTTGTACTGTAACCATGCAAAATGCTTTCTTTTCACTTTCCTAATTGTTGAGCCAGTTTTATTTAGCAGGCTCTCTAGTGTGATTAGCTAGCTGCCTGTAAGTTGGTCAGGTGCTGTACTCTTGACTGCCTGTCAGTTGGTCAGGTGCTGGACTCTTGACTGCCTGTCAGTTGGTCAGGTGCTGGACTCTTGACTGCCTGTCAGTTGGTCAGGTGCTGGACTCTTGACTGCCTGTCAGTTGGTCAGGTGCTGGACTCTTGACTGCCTGTCAGTTGGTCAGGTGCTGGACTCTTGACTGCCTGTCAGTTGGTCAGGTGCTGGACTCTTGACTGCCTGTCAGTTGGTCAGGTGCTGGACTCTTGACTGCCTGTCAGTTGGTCAGGTGCTGGACTCTTGACTGCCTGCTGTCCAAACCCTCTGACTCTTTGAATGCCCTCCCTTTTTCCTGTTGTGTGAAATGAATGGTGTGTATGTGCTGTGCTTGTGCGCAGTAGGAGAGAGAGAGAGAGAGAAACACAAAGGCTAATCATTAAAGAGCTACTCAGCCCTGTTCGTTTAAGTGTGGGAATCAGCAGGCCCATTACTGTCAATGTGTAATTAGCTGATTAATAAACAGGGGGAAGGGAGTGCTCCAGGAAGGCCTGTAATGATTGTTTTTAGAGAGCATCACATGAGAGCTTATTAAGATGGTAAGATGGTTCCATTCAACAGCCCATTATCACCCCAATAAATGCATGTACTGTAATTCTCCCACTGACAGGAAGCCTTTACGTTATAATGTCTTCACTGACCTTCATGTTAAACCAATTCAATGTAAGTTTAGGTGTTTGGGCCAAATGAAACAGTCCCTGTTTATTCACCCGTCGTTTCTCAATTCTCCTTTTTCAATTAGTGTTTTTACACATTCATATGCTGAGAGATCATATTCAGATTTGCTGTTTATGAGTTGGTGCATGTGAACGCCATATGTTGCTTACCTGCATAAGCCCTTATCCCAATCACGAGAAAATTTAATATTTGTTTACATGGATATTCTTGATCATGATGTGATGCAGAGAAACAGCTTATCCTGAACATGACCTTGACCTCGGATACGAGCTGTATCTGGAATGCTGCGTGCATGTCGATCTATTATACTATCAATGGTGCATGTACAGTAAACACACAAAGTGAATCAATGTTGCCGGCCATTCCTGTTTATGTGTCAAATATGAAAACCCCAGATGTTTTGATCCAGGGCTTTGACTACCGTATGTAGTGGAGTGTTTGGATCCAGGGCTTTGACTCGTATGTAGTGGAGTGTTTGGATCCAGGGCTTTGGCTACCGTATGTAGTGGAGTGTTTGGATCCAGGGCTTTGACTACCGTATGTAGTGGAGTGTTTGGATCCAGGGCTTTGACTACCGTATGTAGTGGAGTGTTTGGATCCAGGGCTTTGACTACCGTATGTAGTGGAGTGTTTGGATCCAGGGCTTTGACTCGTATGTAGTGGAGTGTTTGGATCCAGGGCTTTGGCTACCGTATGTAGTGGAGTGTTTGGATCCAGGGCTTTGACTACCGTATGTAGTGGAGTGTTTTGATCCAGGGCTTTGACTACCGTATGTAGTGGAGTGTTTGGGTTGAACCTCAGCAACGGTTAGTCATCGTTCCCTCAAGAAATATTAATCAATTATCTTGGCCGCCGGATCAGTTTGGGGAAGAAGTCATCTGGAAAGAGGCACAAGCAGATATAATGGGAAGGAGCAAAAGCACATGCCAGTGAATGCTGTAATGCCTAATCCTTTGAGACAGCCCAGAGCCACAATGTCACTTCCAGTTCCCTTGTCCTCTGCTCTGGGACCGCCTCGCAAATGTCTTGTGTGACCGCCACTAACTTTTTGGGAGACCAGGGGAGAGATTTATTTATCAATGTGAAGTAGGAAAGCGGAAAGCATGTTAGCGAGCGCAATTGTTTTAGAGTTCCTCTGCCTTCTGTGGAACTTGGCCCAAGTTCTGTTTCAGATTATTTTCCCCGCTCCCCGAGACGAAAAAGTTTTAAAGGTGAGCACGATCAACAGAATGAGGATCTTTAAAAAGTAAGGTAGTCAGTGAGATGTGAACGTGTGATGAATGGAGTTAAGAACACACAGCTCCTCACACAGCATAAAGTGTGTGGGGGGGGGACACAGCTCCTCACACAGCATAACGTGGAGGGGGGGGGGCACAGCTCCTCACACAGCATAACGTGGAGGGGGGGGGGGCACAGCTCCTCACACAGCATAACGTGGGGGGACACAGGTCCTCACACAGCATAACGTGGGGGGGGACAGGTCCTCACACAGCATAACGTGGGGGGACACAGGTCCTCACACAGCATAACGTGGGGGGGGACAGGTCCTCACACAGCATAACGTGGGGGGACACAGGTCCTCACACAGCATAACGTGGGGGGGGACAGGTCCTCACACAGCATAACGTGGGGGGGGGGGGGGCACAGCTCCTCACACAGCATAACGTGGGGGGGGACAGGTCCTCACACAGCATAACGTGGGGGGGGGGGGCACAGCTCCTCACACAGCATAACGTGGGGGGGGACAGGTCCTCACACAGCATAATGTGGAGGGGGGGGGGGGGGCACAGCTCCTCACACAGCATAATGTGGGGGGACACAGGTCCTCACACAGCATAACGTGGGGGGGGACAGGTCCTCACACAGCATAATGTGGGGGGACACAGGTCCTCACACAGCATAATGTGGGGGGGACACATGTCCTCACACAGCATAACGTGGGGGGGACACAGGTCCTCACACAGCATAATGTGGGGGGACACATGTCCTCACACAGCATAACGTGGGGGGGGACAGGTCCTCACACAGCATAATGTGGGGGGACACAGGTCCTCACACAGCATAATGTGGGGGGGACACAGGTCCTCACACAGCATAATGTGGGGGGGACACAGGTCCTCACACAGCATAATGTGGGGGGGACACATGTCCTCACACAGCATAACGTGGGGGGGGACAGGTCCTCACACAGCATAATGTGGGGGGACACAGGTCCTCACACAGCATAATGTGGGGGGGACACAGGTCCTCACACAGCATAATGTGGGGGGGACACAGGTCCTCACACAGCATAATGTGGGGGGACACAGGTCCTCACACAGCATAACGTGGGGGGGGACAGGTCCTCACACAGCATAATGTGGGGGGACACAGGTCCTCACACAGCATAATGTGGGGGGACACAGGTCCTCACACAGCATAATGTGGGGGGGACACATGTCCTCACACAGCATAACGTGGGGGGGACACAGGTCCTCACACAGCATAATGTGGGGGGGGGACAGGTCCTCACACAGCATAACGTGGGGGGGACACAGGTCCTCACACAGCATAACGTGGGGGGGACACAGGTCCTCACACAGCATAATGTGGGGGGGACACAGGTCCTCACACAGCATAATGTGGGGGGGACACAGGTCCTCACACAGCATAACATGGGGGGGACACAGGTCCTCACACAGCATAACGTGGGGGGGACACAGGTCCTCACACAGCATAACGTGGGGGGGACACAGGTCCTCACACAGCATAATGTGGGGGGGACACAGGTCCTCACACAGCATAACGTGGAGGGGACACAGCTCCTCACACAGCATAACGTGGGGGAGGGGGGGACACAGCTCCTCACACAGCATAACGTGGGGAGGGGGACACAGCTCCTCACACAGCATAACGTGGGGGAGGGGGGGACACAGCTCCTCACACAGCATAACGTGGGGAGGGGGGACACAGCTCCTCACACAGCATAACGTGGGGGAGGGGGGGACACAGCTCCTCACACAGCATAACGTGGGGAGGGGGACACAGCTCCTCACACAGCATAACGTGGGGAGGGGGACACAGCTCCTCACACAGCATAACGTGGGGGGGGGGGACACAGCTCCTCACACAGCATAACGTGGGGAGGGGGACACAGCTCCTCACACAGCATAACGTGGGGGGGGGGACACAGCTCCTCACACAGCATAACGTGGAGGGGGGGGACACAGCTCCTCACACAGCATAACGTGTGTGTGTGTGTGTGGGGGGGGGGGGGGGGTAAGCCATAGGAGCAGCACAGATTGGCCTTTTAATAACCGTGTCCACAAGTCATATGGGGCCAAATTGGATTGGGCTCACTTGACCAAAACCTCATTAATACTTAGCCTATTAGGACAAGATTGCTGCATTTCAATATACCTAAAATGGGGAGTGATCCATGAGTCGTGGACTAAATTTAATTTTTTATTGGGGAGCCATTGAAACAATCTAGGAAAATGAGAATTATGTGAATATCTTTTACAACATTTGCTCATGGTGCTGTTCAGAATATGATATGTGCTTTCCTTTTCCTTCTGCAGCCAGCAGCCCCTTCCACATAGACGTCCTGGGAGAAGAGGCACGGGCAGCCAGGAACACCTTAACCCCAGTGGCTGTGGGGGGAGAAGAGGCACGGGCAGCCAGGAACACCTTAACCCCAGTGGCTGTGGGGGGAGAAGAGGCACGGGCAGCCAGGAACACCTTAACCCCAGTGGCTGTGGGGGGAGAAGAGGCACGGGCAGCCAGGAACACCTTAACCCCAGTGGCTGTGGGGGCTTCAGGGGCAACAAGTGCAGCGGGCCCACAGCCCTCCACTTTTGAGCAGCCAGACCTCATCCAGCCTGACAGCTTATTTCAACCCCAGGAGGAGAACTGAGAGGGCCGGGAGTCGGGACAAACACACCCTAGCTTGGAAGGACGCTCTGTGACAAAAAGGAAAGCTATTGTGCCAGAGAATCATAATGCTCAAACTCCTCTTGCTGCACAAACTTTATGATAAAAAAAGAATACAGAACACATCGTTACTCTTCAAATCACCATTTTACACTTAACGCCAAGTCTTTCCACTTAGTGTTTTTTGAGGATGAGAAATGTTAATGCAATCAAGCCTTGTTAAATGCTCCTTGCCAGCTGCATCCTCAAAGAAGAAGGCAGCTTCAAGAGGCTGCTGCTCGAGACTGCAGTAGCAGGCGTCTCCTCCTACCTCTGCACAGTCTCCAGGCCAGCCGCTCCCAAACAGGCCCGACAATGATGTCTTCTCTGGTAGCCCAGCGTTTGTCAGTGGGGGACTGGAAAGATGGTCAGGAGTGGCCGGCGGCTCTGCTCTACTTTACGCCTGCCAGAGCGGGACCAACAAGGCTGTGTAGCAGCACGTCGCTAGCTCCGAGACAGGAGAGCATCAGAATGTTTAGCTGCCACATGCTGCTACAGGGTTCACAGAGGCGACCGCCGGTAGAGAGCCACACAAAGTACAGGCCTCCTATTAGCATGGATTTGAAAAGCTACACTTGCTACAAAGGTGCTCATTAGCACAACATAGAGAGTGTAGTCGTGGTCCTCCGAGGGCCGCCTCTGTTCTCTTCAGCTTACCTTCCATATTCAAATTTCCCCAAACGTGTTTTAAGTTCAAGGCCAGCTGAAAATGTGTTTGAACAGCCTGTTTTTCAGCAGCGGTGGATTGGTTGTTTTGGGAGCTGTGCAGAGAGCGGGTGAGAGCGAGCAGAGAGGAGACAGGAGAGGAGAGTCGTACAGTCGCCTCGGCTTCCTCGGTATCTGATGCATTAAAAGAACAAGGCAGCATACAGCCAGATGAAAGAGAACAGGCATCCTTGCTCACAGTGATCCTTTGCAGCTATAGAGTTCTCTCCAAACCACACAAGGAATATCTTAAGAATGCATTTTATATATAGGAGTCAAGTGATGTACATGCCGGTTTACATGCACTGTATAAGTGACTTTTTTAGTGAAATTAATCGCATAATTATCAACTACATACTGCATGTCTTTTTAGACAATTTAAAGCCATACATGGGAGAAGATTCACGTTGAGTAGAATGAGATTTGTCAATTAACATGAGTTATACTTCTGCAATCATCCCTCTAAGAAGGCTTTATGTGATCATGTTGGCACGGGATGACATTTATAAATGCTGTGTGTGCACACTCTCACAAGACATCCCGCCACAGGAATCAGTCAAAGTGTTGAGGCAGGGAGCAGCCTGCCCCCTGGCCACTGCAGCTTTCTGCAGCTTGACCAGAGCAGCTGCAGGGAGTCCTGCGGTCCCGGGACTCTTCTAGCACCTTTCCAGGAATATAGACCTGATTGATAGGAATAGTGCCGTTCAGGCTCATAATTAGGAGGGAAAAAAGGCTTTTGTTAAATCCTTGGAAAGGCTGCTGCCAGACGGATGCCCCTGAACACGTTTGACAAGTATTGACCGTGTAGCGTTTTTAAGGAGAGCTTCTCGCTCCGACAGGGACGGAGGCCACAGCAGCTCAGATTAGCTTCTATTAGTAGCCGGGGGGAAACGCCTCACCTGCCTCCGTGGTAATTAGCAGTCACCGTAATGGCGTCTCAGCCGGACCGCATGCCCCCAAAATGAATTTCCAATGGCCAGGAAGCGGGGGGGAATGGTTTCCGCGCAGCCAGTCAATCGCCCGGTTACAGTTAAGGAATCGGGCAGGCTGGTACCACTCATATTTCATCCCAGGTAAAGATTACCTGTCAGGCCCATGGGAGATGTATTGATCTGTTTTCCTTTTTCCGCCAGCAATCACCTGACAAAGGCACCTAGGAGGCGAGTGAATGAGTGATGCCTGGTCTGTCTCCTCCAGCATGGTGGCTCCCAGTGTCCACTGATGGGTGGAGAGAAGATGAGGAGAGGGAGAGATAATGTAGTCATAAACTCTGTTTGAACCTCCTCTCTATGCACGCTGGGCAAGCCCCTCTGTCCCCCAGGTCACTACAGGTCAATGGGGAATTTGCTTCTTTTTTTGGTGGGGAAGGGGGGGGGGGCTTTCTTGTCAGTGGCATTTGTTCTGCTGTGTAGCAAGTGATGGTAGAAACACATGCAAAAGAGTCTTTGGTTGGTGCTGACGGCTGCATGTTGCGAGTCACCGCAGTTCAACTCACTGCAATCAACTTCATGTGCTCTCTGGATTTCCTGTGACTGTCAGTATGGTGGTGCTGCACTAGTAACTAGTAATAATCAATGTACATGATCTCTTATATTCTTGGCAGCTGAACGTATTTATATATTTGCCTAGTTCAATGGAATGTCAAAATGTTGATATTGTCCATAAAGCCACACATTCAAAATCATTGCACTGTGTATATATATATATATATATATATATATATATATATATATATATATATGTATGTATGTATATATATGTGTGTGTATATACATGTGTGTGTGTGTGTGTGTGTGTGTGTGTGTGTGTGTCTGTGTGTAGTATTTACGATGTGATCCATAATTACTGGTTCATCCTTTGAGGATTTAAATTTGCGGACGTTAAATCCATCAATTCAATTTCATGATAGTACAGTCGATATGTCTCTAATTTTTTACGATAATATTTTTTAATTTCATTTACAAGGATTTAAATCTATCTCGCCCCATATCAGGGCTCTTAGGCAGCTATCTCATTTGATATGTAGCACAAATAGCATCTTATCTCATAGGCTGTTATCTTCATATTTAATAGCAGTGGAAGCATGCCTAATTGCTTTGCAAATGATCTAAAGAGGATTACTCCTTCCTTAGAAAGCCTGCATGATGTCACAAATGTTAGATAGACATTACAATGGTCAAATCCAATCAAAGCTGCAGTGCAGTGTTTATGCAGAAGCTCCCATCACCACCCAAGGCTCGGTCAAAATAACTGCTAGCAGGTGGAGACTTTTCCTGAGCTGTTGCATGAACTCTAGGAACAGGTTTGATTGTATTTAGACTATTTTTTGAATAGGAAGCTGATTTAGGTCTATTTATGACCTTTGTTCAATTTCATAATTATTCAAATGTGAAATGTTTAACCGATTACATGTCTTGCCTATAATAGGTGATGTATTAATCATTCCTGTGTGTCATGAGTATTTATAGTAAGCATACAGTATGCTTTTCAAAATGTATTTATTCCAAATAGTAAATCTGTGTTCAATAAATGAGATTCATTGGTTGTGATGACTGTGAAAATGTGGCTTTAATTCAAGGTTGAACATCAGACCAATAATAATAATCTGCTAAACTGACTTTGCATGTGAAATTGTAATTTGTTTTGTGCTTTTATTTTTAAATTTGAAATCACATTCTTACACATGCTTTACTGCCTTGGTATAAATATTGAATATCCACCTTATTTTTGAATGCCCCACTGTAAAAAAAGAATCGTGGGTACAAGGTCCGGTTTAACGTGACTCATTGTTGCCGCTTGCCATTTCCTTTGTTATACTCTGGCTGCAGACCCGAATTATAAACCGGAAGCTGGAGTCCGTTATAAAAGTTATAAATATAGTCACGTTATAAACAACTAACCAACGCTGGACGTCCGTATGGAAACTCGAAATGTGTGTTACTCGAAATGGTTAAAAGTTAAATCAATTTGGTGGCGTTTTACTGCCATGTAACATAGCTAGCTAGCCGCTAACATTAGCCACAGTTAGTAGCCGACTACCCACAATGCATTACGTTATCCCAGCACCCGAACGACACGGCTGTAGAGCAGAATGGCTCTGCTGTAAAAGGGTAAAATCCTCATAGACGTTTTTTTTTGTCGGGGGCTGGGGGGTTATCTAAATTGGTTACACCGGAAATAGAACCCATAGTTAACGTAAGGCAAAATGGCCGCCAAAAATAAGGTGGATAGAATTACGCAGCCTGAGTCCCACAAGATTTGACAGTGCTTCCATTGAATCTAAATGGCAGTGTGGCTGTGTGTGACAGAGGAAATACTCCCTCGGCCTGTGGAGATTATCAATAGATCCCCCACTGTTAATCTTGCAGCTGGATGCTGAAGAAGGTGGTAGTCACTTCGCCACGTGTTGAGAGTTGGAGCAATTCTCTCCGCTCACCGCTGGGCCACAGTTACAAATCACATCATCAGCTGTCGGAGCGCCCACAGCCACCTCTTCTCCCCCAGATTGATGGCGAAATGGAGGAAAAATCAATGGCTTCCTCTCGTCAGAAAGAGCCAGCTCTGTCATGTTTAGGAGCTTGATGTCTCCCTCTCTTACTCTCCCTGCCTTACTCCACTGTGGGAGATTGAAAGTTGAATTTGAACAAACTGACAGAAGTGAACAGACTGGAGTCTCAGTTCGATATAATGACCCATTTCAACCTGATACGCAGTGTTGGGGAGTATAGTGAACTACATGTAGATGAACTACGTAGTTGAACTACATTTTGCAGTAGCTTGCTGGTAGTTCAACTACATTCATATTTGCGTAGTGAGTCAAGTAGTTAAAACTACTTTTAGGTCATTTTTGTGTAGTTTAACTACAAACTACAATTTTGGGCAATAAAATGAAAGGAACAGGCATGGCTCCAGGATTTTTTTCTAGGGGGGGGTTCAGGGGAGGCTAGACCAATATGTGGGGGATGCTAAGGAAATAGTAGATTTTCATGACTTCAAAGTTACTTTACAATGAAGTCCCCCCCGCCCCCCAAAAAACCCAGATATGGCACATATCCACCAGATATGATATGTGCCAGATATGGCACATATCCCCCCCCCCCCCCAAAAAAAAACTGATTTGGCACATTCAAAACTAGAACGACCGCAACGCGGACTTATGCCTCCGCCATTAGTTCATTCTTGAGTCCAAATCGCCATTTGAGGCAAATTGGAAGAAATTCTGTCAAGGCGGTCCTATGATGTTGCGTTACAGAGCTTGGAAATTGGGTGTGTGAGGTCACAGTGACCTTGAACTTTGACCACCAAAATGTAATCAGTTCATCCTTGAGTCCAAGTGGACGCTTGAGGCAAATTTGAAGAAATTCCATCAAGACATTCCTGAGATATCGCGTTAACAAGCATGAAAATGGCATTCGAGAGGTCACAGTGACCTTGACCTTTGATAATCAAAATGGAATCAGTTCATCCTTGCGTCCAAGTCGATGTTTGAGCCAAATCAGAAGAAATTCTATCAAGCCGTTCTTGAGATATTGCGTTAACCAACTTGGGAATGGCGTTTGTGAGGTCACAGTGACCTTGAAGTTTGACCACCAAAATGTAATCAGTTCATCCTTGAGGCCAAGTTAATGTTTGAGGCAAATTTGATGAAATTCCGTCAAGGCATTCCTGAGATATGGCGTTAACAAGCTTGAAAATGGTGTTGGAGAGGTCACAGTGACCTTGACCTTTGATCACCAAAATGTAATCCTTTCATCCTTGCGCCCAAGTCGACCTTTGAGCCAAATTGGCAGAAATTCCATCAAGCCGTTCTTGAGATATCGCTTTAACGAACTTGGGAATGGCATTCGTGTGACGTCACAGTGACCTTGACCTTTGACCACGAAAATCTAATCAGTTCATCCTTGAGTCCAAGTTGATGTTTGAGGCAAATTTGATGAAACCGTCAACGCATTTCTGAGATGTTGCACTAACAAGCTTGAAAATGGTGTTGGAGAGGTCACATCGAACAGGTCGCACTTGAAAATGAGATCTAGGTCTCAAGGTGATTCACCTGTATAAATAAAGGTTAAATAAAATAAAAAAACAGTGACCTTGGCCTTTGACCACCAAAATCTAATCAGTTCATCCTTGAGTCCAAGTCGATGTTTGAGGCAAATTTGATGAAATTCCGTCAAGGCATTCGTGAGATATCGCGTTAACAAGCTGGAAAATGGCGTTTGATAGGTCACAGTGACCTTGACCTTTGACCTTTGACCACCAAAATCTAATCAGTTCATCCTTGAGTCCAAGTCGATGTTTGAGACAAGTTTGATTAAATTCCGTCAAGGCATTCCTGAGATATCGCGTTAACAAGCTTGAAAATGGCGTTTGAGAGGTCAGTGACCTTGACCTTTGACCACCAAAATCTAATCAGATCATCCTTGAGTCTAAGTCGATGTTTGAGGCAAATTTGATGAAATTCCGTCAAGGCATTCGTGAAATATCACGTTAACAAGCTGGAAAATGGTGTTTGAGAGGTCACAGTGACCTTGACCTTTGACCTTTGACCACCAAAATCTAATCAGTTCATCCTTGAGTCCAAGTCGATGTTTGAGACAAGTTTGATTAAATTCCGTCAAGGCATTCCCGAGATATCGTGTTAACAAGCTTGAAAATGGCGTTCGAGAGGTCACAGTGCCCTTGACCTTTGACCACCAAAATCTAATCAGATCATCCTTGAGTCTAAAGCCTTGGCCACACTGATCCGTGGTGTCTGTCCGTGTGCGTTCATTTCTCTGTTCACTTCCATTCATTTTCAATGACAGCTGTCCGACTGTCCGTGGAGTACTCAGAAGCGTACCTATCCAGAAAATTTGCATACGTTTTGATGGAGAGAAAGTTGAAGAGGGATGAACTTTTTCTGGATGGACGTATCGGATGGTCGGATAGTCACTGTCCGTTTAGCCAATCAGAGTCGAGGTCTCGAGAGGAGGCGTTCCGAGATTTGTTTCAACTTTTCAAAGAAGATGGCGGCCGAGGCGGTGAAGGAGGCTATAATTAATGCTGTGTACACCATCCCGCTGTTGTACAACGTGATAGTCAGTGTCACCGTCTGATTTCACCATCTAATCTGGTCATTCGGTGGCATTTTATTGCCACATAAGTAACGTAGCGCACAGAGCTAACAGCTAGCTGACGCCAGCTTTCTTCTTCTCTCGGTTTATAGGCGGGTCGCTGACACCTTCAAGGTGCTTACCGCCACCTGCTGTACAAGTAGGTTACTTGTACATGCAACGGACATAGATCTATCCGTCTATCCGTTCTGTCCATTTTCTGACGGATCAGTGTGGCCAAGGCCTAAGTCGATGTTTGAGGCAAATTTGATGAAATGCGTCAAGGCGTTCCTCAGATATCGCGCTAACAAAACATCGTACGGACGGACGGACAGACGGACATACGTACGGACGGACAACCCGGATCCATAATGCCTCCGGCCTGGCTGTCGCCGGCGGAGGCATAATAAATTAAATGAATTTGGCCAAAGAATATACAAAATATAGCTATAATACTACAAGTGCCCACAAGGCAATGGCAAAAACTTTCACATGCAAAAGTTTAGGCATGAGGAGTGATTGGTTAGGTTTAGGCATGCAGAGTGATGATTGGTTGGGTTTAGGCATGATGGGTGATGATTGGTTAGGTTTAGGCATGAGGAGTGATTATTGGTTAGGTTAATATCAAGGTAAGAAAAAGTCCACAATGGAAATAAGCCTTTTGATTGATTGGTTGATGGATTGATTGAATGTATATGATAATTGATGAAAAGATATGTATACAACCGCCCAGCAGGAATACATACAGTACATTTAAAAAATCATCGAGGTTGAGAACACAATAAAACATCAGGGACCATGTTGGAAATAAGTGTTTACACTTTTACATTCTATCCCTTGGATCTTTTATTGTCTCTATATCCATGAATAAAGTCAATCAAAAGGCTTATTTCCATTGTGGACTTGTTCTTACCCTGATATTAACCTAACCATCATCACTCCTCATGCCTAAACCCAGAGATGGGAAGTAACTACTGTAAGTACAAATACTTGGTTACTGTACTTGACAACTTTTTACTTTTACAGCCTACAATTTAACACAAATATCTGTACGTTTTACTCCTTACATTTTCAAAACAGGCTAGTTACTTTAATTTTAATGCATGACAGACAAATATGATGTAACGTTATTTGTTTGTCTCTCTCGACTCGCGCTCCCCCAGCTTTTATGCATTATGTGCACCTTTTTCATGGAAAAACCATGTCACAAACTGACAACTACTACCAATCACAGTATGGTAAAAAATGGTAAATGGCCTGCATTTATATAGCGCTTTACAATCAGTAGGTACATTGACCCATTCACACACCGATGGCGGCGAGCTGCCATGCAGGGTGCTGGCACACCAACAGGAGCAATTTAGGGTTCAGTGTCTTGCCCAAGGACTTTGACATGCAGACTGAAGGAGCTGGGAATCGAACCACTGACCTCATTTATCCAAAGCGATTATTGGACGACCTGCTCTACCTCCTGAGCTACAGCCGCCCCACTATAATGCCTGAAGCTCTAAAATAAACTTCTGGAATTGCTGAACTAGAAAGTTTACCACAAAGGGACTAAACCCTCAGTCTTCTGATCCAAAATCATATACCTTGTCCATTAGACCAGGTGATTTGACTGCTGGGTCAGGCTAACTTCTTATTTATTTGCCACTAGAGAAAAGGTTTTTGTTAAGTGTCTAAAAGCCCATCATAAAACCGTTGTCATTTCACTAGCAAGGACCACGCCACAACAAGAGTATCGTTAAGGTTCTTTACTGAAGAGAATGAGTTGTGTATGGTGTAGTGTGGGTGCGAGATGAGCCGTCTGTTCCAGGAGGTCACGTGTTCCGGGGGGAACGTCCTGATGACCGGGGCAGAGGGAGACTCAGGGTGGGGGTTCCGTCTCAGACGTGGTCTGCCCGAGCGGGTCTGGCGTGAGGCGTGTTTCAGCCCGAGCAGATTTCAGGCCCCCCCGGATGGATCCTAGAACGAGACGTGGAGAGGCATGCACCGTGCCTAGTGAGAGGGAATGAGGATGTTAAGGGTTGAGGGGTGCGGGAAGGGATAGGGGATTGAGGGATGAGATATACAAGGGAGGGAGGGTGGGTCGAGAGATCGAGACAAACAGGGTGAGGCAGGTTAACCAGGTGTAGTAATATTGCCACGTAATTAGAGGAGTGGTTTAGAGGGGTGGTTAGGAAGTTGGGGGAGTGGTTGAGGCGTGGCCCAGCTCCTGAACTTAAGTTAAACGTTAACTTTCATCATTTGCCATTCAATCATCTGCACATCAACTACACCCTTGAAACATCTCCCTCTGGGTCCTCAGACTTTGATGGGTGTGCCACTGCCAAGGCTTGAAGTGTAACCAGCAGTCCCTCAGTTTAGCACATGGTCTTTATAGCCTTGGCAGTGGACATGGATCAGAGGAATCAGCAGCAAGATGAGAAACTGATAAGGAGATCCAAACTAGAGCCAAACCCATCAGAGTAAAAACAGCTGACACAAGCTCACAGATGGAACAGAGCTTTTCTAGTTATGCCCTCTGAACAATGGCCTGTTTACCACACACACACACACCACTCCCTGACTTGAGGAAACCTGTTTGGTGGCCTCACACAGATCAATCAGCATCCAGATCTACTGGATCCCAGCCAATTTAGTACCTGGAAAGATCTGGTCCAGGTGACATATAAAGACTGCAGGATATCGTGTGTCCTAGTGGCTCACCTGGTAGCACATACAACGGAGGCTCGGGTCCGAATCCGACCCAAGGTCCTTTGCTGCATGTCATCCCTTCTCTCTATCCTCACCTTTCCTGTTTACCTACTGCCCTGTCTAAATAAAGGCAGAAATGCCAAAAAAAAGGATATTTACTGAAGGCTCTTAAGTCCGGAAAATAACTTCCTAATAGTGAAGCGCAACTTTCTTTTTCAAATCACACACTCATATTCATCTCTTAGCTCCTTCTTGTCAGACCGACTTCAACAGTCACAGATCAAGGCTACAATATGAAAACATTGCAAGAGGAAGTGGGTTATAGCTCACTCAGCTAAACATGTCGATGTTGTGTGATGTTCAGGTTGTTTGTTCAATCCCTGACTCAGGCACCATGAGTGATAGTATTTTTATCATCATCATCAGTAGTTTGAACACTGATAGAAATAAGCTAATGTAGGAGTCTCGTCGGTCTCTGACTCTAGCTCACTCAGATACACAGCTGCTCACTTGTTCAATTCCAACTTATCTCACTCTTTATGCTCTCTGTGTTGTTGTTAGTGTGAACACAGTGTGTAGAATTCAGAAGACACTCTACAAGCACCTCATAGCTCAGCAAGATGAGTCGCTGTGTCTCTGACTGTCGCTACCTGACAGGTGGACTATTGGTTTGATTACCAATGGAGGAGACTAGAGCACCGCCCTGTCTTTAATGTCACCAAATGTTTACGCCTAGCGGCCGGCTTTAATATCCTCAAATTAATTAAAAGTGTAATAAAATCTAAAAGAAGATGTTACGCCTGTTTCCACTTTTATACAAATACAATAACTTTCCTGCCTAAAAAACACATAATAAGTTCAGTCTGTGCAAAATCATGCACACTGTATTTATACCAGGGTTACTGTGGGAGGTCTGAACCTTACATGGTAAACTACACACCCCAAGTTTAATTTAACTGAATGTACCTGAAGGTAGCCTGGCTTTCCTTTGAGTGAGCGACATAGAGTGAGAGAGAGAGAGAAAGAGAGAACAGAGTTTGGCCAAAATCCCGCTGTAAAAAGTTTGACCTGTCTGGTTTTAAAAATGTTACATTTCAGCAGTCAATCAACGTAAAGCTGGTGTGTGTGTGTGTGTGTGTGTGTGTGTGTGTGTGTGTTGGGGGGGGGGGGGTCATAAAGTCTCAGAACAATTTAATGGTAAAAACAAACAAAAGTAAGAGCTCTTCCTTTATGTTTTTTTTTATTACAGACATTTTATGCTTTATTGACAGACGTATCGTAAGAGAAGGACACAGAGGTGTGGGAGAGAGACAGAGATAGAGAGAGAGGAAGAGAGAAGAACATGCAACAAAAGCCCACAGGCTGGATTTGAAGCAGGTCACTGTGCAAGGACTGAGGCTTACATGGTAAACTACACACTCAACTCAGTGTGCCACCCAGGGACACCTTCTGGTGTTAATTAGTAATTTTTTCATTGAACAGCCAATCAGTATCCTCCAACAACCTGCTAGAGGTTTGAAATAGGGGTGGAGCCGAACCCGGTATTCGGAAAGGCACAAATACACAAGTTTTTACAAATGTTATTTATTTCATAGAAATATTTATAAAAGTATTTGTTTCCTCTGCCTCTGTCTGTGTGTCATGGATGTGTAAGCCTGAGCTCTATGGGTCTGTCTGTGTGGCTGAGTCGTGAGTGCAGTTGTCTCTGTTCTGATAGACGAGGAATCAAAACATACCTTTAGGAACCCTCATTTGCAGTATAGTTTATTGAAGAACATGTTAACACTTTAATATCCTCAAATTAATTTGAAGTGTAATAAAAACTAAAATAAGATTTTTACACCTATTTACACTTTTATTCAAATACAAATAACTTTGCTGCCTCAAAAAACAGATGAAAGTTCAGTCTGTACTCATTCCAGCTTAGAACACACAACCTCTTACCTCAGGAGGCAGCTGACATAGATAGACAGTGAACCACAAAGGCACTGCCACTGATGCTATATTTCTCACTGTATGAATTTTGAAGTGCCTGGCTATAGGTCAAAATCTGGAAATGGCTATATTTTAGCTTTTAGTCAATGTAGAAAAACCTCAGTAGACTGGTTTGGACATAGCTAATCTCTGGGTGCTTTTGTTTGTTTCCTGTCTGTCACCATTCAAAACAGACTGAGACTCAAACCCACAACCCCATGACCTCAAAACCAATTGAGGCCTCAATACTGCAGGGCAGCAAGCTAACCCTCTGTGCTACCAGGTCAGACTTCTTAAGGCTGGTTTTCTCAGTGGTTTTTACTCTTTCCTCTGGCTGTTGCCATTCAAAAGTGACTGAGGGTTGGGCGGGGAAGTGGGGGCTGACTGTCTGTAGGAGGCGCTCTGTCAGCCGGTGTGTTTCCAGCCATGTTAAAGAGATGGGAGAACAGTTTGAGGAACAACATTTCTCCTCCATCAGCAATCGAACGAACCCATGTCATGCAGAGACAGAGAAACAGCTGCTCATCCCGCTGAGCTGTTCCTCAGTGTAGGTGCTAGCATCTGATTTCTATAAGTCTTCATACTGACAACAACATGGACAGCATAAATAGTTACCATCACAGGTGGAATCCTACAATCTCCAGCTTGTACATTTTGTAAACATTTCTGAAGCCACAGTCTGATGCAAGGATTTAACAAACAACTGGCTCACGTCCTCCAGCATAGAGCAGGGTGATATGGCCCAAAAATCTCTTTATTTTTAGAATGAATGATGATACACAATATAATTTATATCTATATTTTCTATTCTTTTAGCCACATGTGAGATATCACAGGTGATATGGACAAAATCAAATATCACAATATTTTTGACCAAATACCACGATATTGATATTGCGACAATATTGTAGGGAATAGGGATGGCTAATTGGTGCTTTCACAAAATATTTACACAATGAGGTGTTTGATAAATGATCATTAGTAATGTGGATATAATGACTAAGTGGGTAAAGCCAAATAATAGATACAACCGTGCTGTTATTGTGTGTAAGTAATAGGTGTGTTGCTTTGTGAGATGGCCTCTAGTTTCCCGGCTGGGTGGTGTTTGGACCTTCAAGCCAATCATGGTGCACTGCAAACGCCCCTCAAACAGGACACCAAGTGACTTTAAACAAGCGCACATTCAAATGAGAAGTGTGCAGACAGTTTACTGAGCCATGGAGCTGAGAGGTTATGTTGTGAAAACTTTGAAGCTATACATTATACAAGACACACAGCCTATGCTGCCTCTGATTGGCTTGCCCTGAGATTCTTACCCTAACCTTAACCAATCCTATTCAAGTCTTTACTGTTTATTATCTGATCAAACAAAAGCCAGAAGAACCTAGATTTGTTTACAATAACAAAAATATAACATTGAATGTATTGGGTGTCAATTGAGAGGCATATTTTTTTTACTGGCATTCCACTTTTTTGTAGGCCATTATATTTAATTTCATATCACACATGTACATTGTCAATTTAATGCTTTATTTTACAAAGTAGTTTGAACTACTTTTTCTGCGTAGCTTGTAGTTTCCTAAACTACATTTCTCCCAGGGTAGCTTTGCTGTAGTTTCAACTACTTGCATGGTGAAGTAGTTGGTAGCTTCCTAAGCTAGATGCTTTCAAAGTAGCTTCCCCAACGCTGCTGATACGTTACTCAGTCATGAGGTCTGATCTGTAGTATCAGTACTGTGTAGTGCCAGCAGCAGCACTAGAGTCAAGCAGGGAGCCACTGGGGAAAGATCAGAGTGCTCATGGGGAAAGTTGGTTGGGTTTCTAGTGAATGGTTAGGCTCCACACACTGACACAGCAGCTTCTGTGTAGGTGACCCTTTGAGTAACAGTCAGTTTCCCGACTAGTCGCCCACCCAGCAGTAGCCTCCATCGGTCCGTCCTTATCACCACTATGACACTGCAACGGGGCTCCCACTCGTTGCGTGCCTGCTGTGAAATAAGCAAGCATCAGTGAGCTTTTTCACTCCGACACACATTCCCCCCTAATGGGAAATTCAAATAACACATATCAGCTGAATGCAATATTCACTTAGAGAGAGATAACACTCTGGTTGATGTATCTCATGTATCCTGCTTAGAATAACGTGGCTCAGTCTCCCTCAGCATAACCGGATCCTGACACCAGAGCTGAGTGGGAAACTTGGCGTATAAATCCCACGTCTGGAGAC